>NW_027660091.1:0-16025 GCF_963210335.1 Falco punctatus
GAGGAGGCAGTGCCATGCCGTGCCCCTCCCCCCAGGGCTCCACCCCCACTACCAGCCAGCGCTCTCCTGCACCCACCGCCCCAACGGCTCTGCCTTCGCCATCAGCTACGGCAGCGGCAGCCTGAGGGGCTTCCTCAGCCAGGACACCCTCACGGTGGGGGAGGGGCCTGGGGGGAGGGATGCACGGAGGGGGGGTGGGCACCATGTCAGGGTGCCCTCTGGAAGGGGGAGGGTGCTGGGGTCATCGGGGGTCACCCTGATGCCTGTGCCCATGGGTGGGGGATACTGGGGGTCCCGAGTCCAGGGTTGGGGGGTGCTGGGGAGTCCTGGGCCCAAGGGAGGGGTCGGGGAGGGGTGCCGGGGTCCCATGCCGGGGTTGGGTGGAGGAGGGGTGCTGGGGGTCCCGTGCCATGGTCAGGTAGGGGGGTGGGGGATGGGTGCCAGGGTCCCGTGCTGGGGTCAGGGTGGGGGATGGGTGCTGGGGTCCCATGCCAGGGTCTCACCCCCTTCCTGCCGCAGGTGTCCAACGTGTCGGTGCCAGAGCAGACGTTTGCTGAGGCGGTGGCGCTGCCGGGCCTGGCCTTCGCTGCCGCCCGCTTCGACGGGGTGCTGGGCCTGGCCTTCCCCGCCGCCGCCGCCGGCTCCGCCACCCCCGTCTTCGACAACATGATGCGGCAGCGCCTCTTCCACACCAACGTCTTCTCCTTCCGCCTCCGCAGGTAGGGGGCGCCCACCGCACCCACCCCCCACCAGGCCAGGACCCTCCCGAGTATCCCCCAGCAACCCCAAATACCCCCCGGGACCCCTCAAAGACCTGCAAGTGCCCCCTAAGTACCTCCCAATACCCCCAAGTACCCCCAGCCACACCCCAGGTACCCCCAATACCCACTGGTACCCCCCCCAATACCCACAAGTTGCTGAGGCAAGTACCACCAGCCACAGCCCAAATACCCCAATACTCTGATCACCCCACCTAATACCCACGAGTACCCACAAGTACCTCCAAAGTACCCCCCAATACCCCAGAGTACCCCCCAAGTACCCCTAGCTACACCTCAAGTACTCCCCATTACCCCAGGTACCCCCAGTACCCCCCAATACCCCCCAGTACCACCAAATACCCCCCAAGTACCCCTAGTCACACCCCAAGTACCCCCCAAGGACCCCCACTACACCCCAGTAACACCCAAACTACCCTTGATGGGCCCCCAACCACCCCCAAGTACCCCCCAGCTATACCACAACCGCACCCCAACTACCCCAATTGCCCCCGCCCCCCAGCTACACCCCAGTATCCACTTACCCCTGCAGAAACACCCCACATCTCCCCTGGGACCCCCAAGTCCCCCCAGGACCCCCCAAACACCCCCTAGGGACCCCACACCCCTCTGAGCCCCCCCCTTTGGGACCCCTCAATACCCCATAGGATCCCCCAAACCCCACCCGGACCCCTCCAGATCCCCCTGGGATCCCCAAACACCCACCTGCCCCCCATCAAATTCCCCGGGGACCCCCAAACACACCCTTGCCCACCTCCAAATCCCCCCAGGACCCCCAAACACAGCCCTGCCCCCCTCCAAAAGCCCCCAGGACCCCCAGATTCCCCCCAGACTCCCCTGGGACACCTCCCCCGGCCCCCCATGGCCCTCCTGGCCCCCAGCCTGACTGTGGGGTGCAGCGGGGCCTCGGAAGGTGATGGGGGGGAGCTGCTCCTGGGGGGCATCGACGAGGGACAGTTCGAGGGACCCCTCCACTACATCCCCGTCTCCCGCCAAAGCTACTGGCAGCTGCACATGGACAGGTGAGAGCCCCCCCAGCCCCCCCCCGGGACCCCAAATCCTCTTGACCCCCTCAACTCCCCCATGGACCCCCAAAGCCCCTCTAACTCCCCCAACCCCCCCCTGGAACAAAATCCCCCCTGACCCTCCCCCAATGCCTCTTACACCCCCCAACCCTCCCCAGGACTCCCCAAATCCCCTCTGACCCCCCCCAACCCCCCCGGACTCCCCATATCCCCCCTGACCCCCCCAAGCCCCCCCTGGACCCCTAAATCCCACTTGACCCCCCCCAAAACCTTCTGACTCCCCCCAACCCCCCCCGGACTCCCCATATCCCCCTGATCCCCCCAAGCTCCCCCTGGACCCCCAATTCCCCCCCAACCCGCCTGGACTCCCCATATCCCCACAGACCCCCCCAAGCCCCCCCACGGACCCCCAAACTACCCCCAACTCCCTTAACTGCCACACAGGACCCCCAAAGTGCCCCTCTGACCTCTAACTGCCCCCCAAGCCCCCTAAAAGCCCCCCCCCAACTGACCCATAGGACCCCTAACTGCCTCCCCCAGTCCCCTAACACCCCCAATAGGACCCCTAACTGCCCCCCCCAGCCCCCTAACTCCCCCATAGGACCCTTAATGCCCCCCCGTCCCCTAACTGCCCCATAGGACCCCTAACTGCCCCCCCCAGCCCTTCTACCTGCCCCATCCCCCCCTCAAGTGCCCCCCTGACCCCTGCCCTGCAGGGTGTCAGTGGGGAGCCCGGGGAGCCTGGGGTGCCGGGACCCCCCCCTGTGCCGGGGGGGCTGCGAGGCCATCGTGGACACGGGGACGTCCCTCATCACCGGCCCCAGCAAGGAGATGGAGGTGCTGCACCGCGCCCTGGGGGGCACCCCCGCCCTGGGGGGGCAGGTGGGTCTGCGCCCGGCTCCCTGCTTGTGGAGGGCGGGGGGAGGCACCCAGACCCCTGGGTCCCCTGTTTGGGGGTGGGGGGGCACCTGGACCCCTGGGACCCATGGGTGGGTGGCGCCTAGATGCCTGGGACCCCTTTTTCGGGGGAGAGGGGGCTTCAGGACCCCTGGGACCCCTGTTTGGGGGTAGGGGGTCCCTGGCCCGGCCGCTGGGGTCCTCATGCCACTTCCCCCCGCCCAGTACATGCTGGACTGTGACAAGGTCCCATCTCTGCCCAACGTCACCTTCGTCCTGCAGGGGCGTGAGTTCCCCCTCAGCCCCCAGCACTATGTGCTCCAGGTGAGACCCCTGTGTCCCCCTGTCCGCCGCGCCGTCCCCCCCATGTCCCCCATCACCCCTGTGTGTCCTCATCGCCCCGATCCCCCTGTCCCCGCTGTCCCATGTCTCCACCCCCATCCCTGTCCCCATCTGTTTCCCCTCTGAGCTGGGTCCCCATCCCCATTGCTGCCCCCTGCCCCCCTCCCTGTCTCCATGTCCTATCCCTGTCCCCAGTGCCATCCCCATGTCCGTGTCCCCATCCCTGTCCCCATGTACCCAGTGCCATCCCCACGTCTCCGTCCCCATCCCTGTCCCCATGACCCCAATACCATCCCCATGTCTGTGTCCCCATCCCTGCCCTGTCCCATGTCCCCAATCTTGTGCCCATGTCCCCAGTGCCATCCCCCTGTCCCTGTCCCCATCCCTGTGCCCATGTCCCCAGTGCCGTCCCCATGTCCCCATCCCTGTACCCATGTCCCCAGTGCCATCCCCATGTCCGTGTCCCCATCCCTGCCCCGTCCCATGTCCCCTTCCCTGTCCCCATGTCCCCAGTGCCATCCTCATGTCCCCTTGTCCCCATCCCTGCCCCTGTCCCTTGTCCCCATGTCCCCCCCTGACCCCACATCCCCCTGTCCCCATGTCCCACCCTCTGTTCCCACACCCGCCGCTGTCCCCAGGTGTCGCAGTGGGGGTCCCCCACCTGCGTCAGCGGGTTCATGGCACTGGATGTGCCCCGGCCCGCGGGGCCACTCTGGATCCTGGGGGACGTTTTCCTGGCGCGCTACTACGTCACCTTCGACCGCGACCACAACCGCGTCGGGCTGGCACCCAGCAAGTGACCCCTGGACCCCCAAAGGACCCCCCCCGGGGACCTGGGACCCCTCATGGACCATCATGGACACCTGGGACCCCCAAAGGACCCCCTCCCCAGATGCCTGGAACCCCCCCCAGGAACCTAGGACCCCTCATGGACCACCATGGACACCTGGGACCCCTAAGGGACGCCCCCCGGAGACCTGGGACCCCCCCAGACGCCTGAGACCACTTACAAACCACTGCAGACACCTGGGACCCCCAAATGATGCCCCCCTGGAGGCCTGGGACCCCCAAGTGACTCCTCCCAGGGGCCTGGGTCCCCTTAGGGACCACCATGGACACTTGGGACCCCCAAGGGAACCTCCCCGGGGACCTGGAACCGCTTACGGACCACCACAGACACCTGGGACCCCCAAATGACCCCCCCCCCGGAGGCCTGGGACCCCAAGTGATGCCCCTGGAGGCCTGGGTCCCCTTAGGGACCCCCCCTGGGGACCTGGTACCCCTCATGGACCACCACAGACACTTGGGACCCCCAAATGACACCCCCATGCCCGAGGCCTGGGTTCCCTGCCAGGGGAGCTCCAATAAAGATGCTGGTTTGGGGGCTCTGGGTCCCGGCTGCTCCCTGGGGGGGACCCCAAGAGACTGCGCCCCCCCTCCCTGAGCTCCAGTACCTCCCAGTACCCCCCAGTTCCTCTCCAATAGCCCCCAGACCCCCCCAGTAGCCCTCATAGCTCTTTGACCTGTCCTTCCCAGTGCCCCCAGTAACCCCTAGTCCCTCCTGCTTCCTCCCAGTAATTCCCAGACCCTCCTGCTCCCTGCTGCATGGCGGCGCCTCAGCTCGTGCAGGCGGTGCCTAAGTGTCATGTGGGCGGAGTGTTAACAGTGGGCGGGGCTTCATCTCAGCCGCCGTTACCTTGCTTCGGTGGGGGGCCTCACCTCACAACCGCCGTTAACTCTTCGGTGGGCGTGTCCTCACTTCAAGGTGGGCGGTGCTTCACCTCAGCCGTCGTTATCTCCCTTCGGTGGGCGTGGCCTCACTTCACGGCGGGAAGGGCTTCGCCTCACAGCCGCCCTTATCTCACCTAGGTGGGCGTGGCCTCATCCCACGGTGGGCGGAGCCTCATCTCATGGTCGCCGTTATCTCGCTTCGGTGGGCGTGGCCTCACCTCATGGCCGCCCTTATCATGCTGCGGTGGGCGTGGTCTCCCCGCGGTGGGCGTGCCCCCCGCGCGCGTCCGGCGCCTGCGCAGAGCGGCGGCCCCGGCGGCAGGGCGGGATGCGGCAGCCGCCGCTCCGCTCTCTCAGCCCGGCGGCGGCGGTCGGTAGCTGCCGGCCGCGACTCTCAGGCTTATCGCGATGGGTTGGCAAGCAGAACGCGATAAAGTGGTGATCAACGTGGGCGGTGTGCGGCACGAAACCTACCGCAGCACCCTGCAGACGCTCCCTGGCACCCGCCTGGCCGGCCTGGCCGAGCCGGGAGCCGCCGCCCGCTTCGACTACGACCCCTCGGCGGGGGAGTTTTTCTTCGACCGCCACCCGGCCGTTTTCGCTTATGTCCTGAATTACTACCGAACCGGGAAGCTGCACTGCCCGGCTGATGTTTGCGGGCCCCTTTTCGAGGAAGAGCTGGCTTTCTGGGGGATCGATGAGACGGACGTGGAAGCCTGCTGCTGGATGAACTACCGGCAGCACCGGGACGCGGAGGAGGCTCTGGACAGCTTCGAGAGTCCCGAGGGGCCGCGGCCGCCGGAGCCGGCCGAGCCCAAGCGGCTGTGCCTGGAGGAGGGCCGGCCGGCCGGCTGGTGGCGGCGTTGGCGGCCCAAGCTCTGGGCCCTGTTTGAGGACCCCTACTCCTCCAGGATGGCAAGGGTAAGGGGCTTCGGGGGTCTGGGAAAGGGGATGGGGGCAAGCGAAGCCAGAGGGTTTGCGCGGGGGATTCGGGGGCTCTGAGGGGGTGTAGGACAGTCTGAGGGCATCTGGAGGGTCTGCGAGAGTAGGGGCTCTGAGGAGATCTGGAGGGTCTGTGAGGAGATTTGGGGGCTCTGAGGAGATCTGGAGGGCCTGTGAGGAGATTTGGGGGCTCTGAGGAGATCTGGAGCGTCTGTGAGGAGATTTGGGGGCTCTGAGGAGATCTGGAGCGTCTGTGAGGAGATTTGGGGGCTCTGAGGAGATCTGGAGCGTCTGTGAGGAGATTTGGGGGCTCTGAGGAGATCTGGAGCGTCTGTGAGGAGATTTGGGGGCTCTGAGGAGATCTGGAGCGTCTGTGAGGAGATTTGGGGGCTCTGAGGAGATCTGGAGGGTCTGTGAGGAGATTTGGGGGCTCTGAGGAGATCTGGAGCGTCTGTGAGGACATTTATGGACTCTAAGGGGGCTTAGGGGGGCTTGAGGCCATCTGGAGGGTTTGTGAGGGGGGTTCGGGGGCTCTGAGGGGGTGTAGGACAGTCTGAGGGGATCTGGAGGGTCTGTGAAGAGATCTGGGGGCTCTGAGGGGAACCGGAGGGTCTGTGAGGAGGTTTGGGGACTTTGAGGGGGCTCTGAGGGGTTCCAGAGGGTCTGTGATGAGATTTAGGGGCTCTGAGGGGCTAGAGGGGGATGTGAGGAGATCTGGAGGGTCTGTGAGGAGATCTGGGGGCTCTGAGGGGATCTCGAGGGTTTGTGAGGCGATTTGGGGACCTGAGAGGGTTTAGGAGTGCCTGAGGCGATCTGGAGGGTTTGTGAGGGTGTTTCGGGGGCTCTGAGGGAGTGTAGGACAGCCTGAGGGGATCCGGAGGGTCTGTGAGGAGATTTGTGGGCTCTTGAAGGAGTTTAGGGCAGTCTGAGGGGATCTGGAGGATCTGCGAGGAAGTTTTGGGGATCTGATGGCGTTTAGTGCAGTCTGAGGGGATCTAGAGGGACTGTGAGATTTAGGGGGCTCTGAGGGGATCTGGAGGGTCTGTGAGGGGGGTGCGGGAAATCTGAGGGGGTTTGTGGGGGGCTCTGAGGGGTTCTTGAGTGTCTGCGAGGGGGATTAGGGGTGTCTGAGGGGTCTTGAGGGGGCTCTGAAAGGATGAGGTGATTTTGGGGGGCTTTGAGGTGGTGGGTTCAGGGGGTATCTGGGGAGGCTGGGGCGGGCTGTGAGGACCCACGAGGAGGAACCGCAGAGCTCTGAGGGTCGGAGACACTGCGGGACGGGGAGGGGGGGCATGGTTGGGGGTGGCGCTGGGGACACTGCGGGGACATGGTGGGGGAGCTCTGAAGGGATAGGGGACACCGGGGGGGGTCCATGAGGGGACGCCGGAGGGTGGCACAGGGGGTGACGAGGGGACATGGGGCCATCTGGGGACAGGGAAGGGGGTGCTGTGCTCCCCCCCGCAGTGTGTGGTCACCCCCCAACGTCCCCTGTCCTCCCCGATGTCCCCTGTCCCCCCCCTCACAGGCACTGGCCCTGATCCTGCCGCAGCGGGCCTGGGGGGGGCGGGGGGGGAAGCGGGACCGCACTGCGGTGCCCCCTCCCCCCCCCGGCCTGTCCTACATCCCCTCCCCCCACCCCGGGTCCCCCCCCTTCGCTCACCCCCCCGTGTGGCCTACATCCCCCCCTGCTGTGTCCCCAACCCCCCCTCAGCCTGGCCTACATCCCTCCTGTCCCCTGGGTCCCCCCCTGTCCCCCTCCCCGTGTCCTGCCCCCCCCAAACCTGGCCTATATCCCCCCTCACGTCCCCAGTGTCATCCGCCCCCCTTCCCATGTCCCCAAATCCCCCACCCCCACCTGGCCTACATATTGTCCTGTCCCCCCCCACCATGTCCCCAACCCCCCATCCCCTGTGTGTGTGTGTCCTGGTATCCCCCTATGTCCCCGAACCCCCTCAGCCTGACCTATACCTCCCCCCCACGTCCCCCGTCCACCCCCCATGTCCCTGTACACTCCCCCCAGCCTGGCCTTCATGTCTCCTGTGCCCCTCACCATGTCCCCTGCCTCCCTGTGTACCCCTCCATGTCCCTGTGGCCCCCCAGCCAGGCCTGCATGTCCCCTGTGTACCCCCTGTGCCCCCCACTGTGTCTGCTGTCACCCCCATGTCCCTGTGCCTACCCCCTCCCTCAATATATGGGGGCTCAGTCACCGCGGGGGGTTGGGTGCCTGGACCCCTGGATCCCCTCCCTTAAAATATGGGGGTCAGTGACTGGTGGGGGAAGGTCAAGCGCCTGGACCTCCGGTGTTCCCCCATGATTATATGGGGTCTCAGTGAATTGGGGTGGGGGGTCACAAGCCTGAATGCCTGGGTCCTTCCATCAATATAAAAGGGGTCAGTGAATTGGGGGGGGGGGGCAGTGTCAGAATCCTGGACACCTGGGTCCTGTATATTAGTCTAGGGGGGTCAGCGACTGGGGGGGTCACGAGCCTGGACACTTGGGTCTCCCTATCAATATATGGGAGTGATTATATAGGGGTTCGGGGGGGGGGGGCAGGGATTCACGAGCCCAGACACCTGGGTCCTCTGTGTTACTCTGGGGGGGTTCAGGATATCAGAGTCAGGGCGTGGGGGGCGATCAGGAACCCGGACAACTGGGTCTCCCTATCAACGTGTGGGAGTGATTACATAGGGGCTCAGGGTATTGGGGGGGGGGGGGGGGGGGGGGGGAGGGGTCAGAAGCCCAGATGCCTGGGGTCCCTTATATTAGTCTGGGGGGGTTCAGTGAAATGGGGTGGGGGGGGGACGGGTCACAAGCCCAGACACCGGGGTCTCCCTATCAATATACGGGAGTGATTATATAGGGGCTCAGGTATTTGGGGGTGAGGGGCAGAAGTCCAGATGCCTGGGGTCCCCTATATTAGTCTGGGGATTCAGCAAACCAGGGGGGTCACAAGCCCAGACGCCTGGGTCTCCCTATCAATAAATGGGAGTGATTATATAGGGGTTCAATGTATTGGCGGGGGGGGGGGGCGGGGGCAGCATAAGCCCAGATGCCTGGGGTCCCCTATATTAATCTAGGGGGGTTCAGTGAACCAGGGGGGGCGGGGTCACAAGCCCAGACACCTGAATCTCCCTATCAATATATGGGAGTGATTATATAGGGGTTCAGGATTTATAAGGGTTCAGGGTGTTGGGGGTGGGGTGGGGGGGTGGGCATCATGAGCCTGGATACCTGCGTCTTCTGTGTTAGTCTGGGGGGGTTCAGGGTATCAGAGTTGGGGCTGGGGGGCGGTCAGGAACCCGGGCACCTGGGTCTCCCTATCAAATATAGGGAGTGATTATATAGGGGTTCAGGGTATTGGGGGTGGGTCAGGAGCCTGGACATCTGGGTCCTCTGTGTTAGTCTGGGGGGGGTCAGGATAAAGGGGGGGGGGCAGTCAGGAACCTGTGTGCCCACATTCCCCCCCCTCACCCCCCGTCTCCCCCTGCCCTCACAGTACGTCGCCTTCGCCTCCCTCTTCTTCATCCTCATCTCCATCACCACCTTCTGCCTGGAGACGCATGAGGCTTTCAACCGGGTGATCAACAAGACGGAGACGGTGCTGACGGGCAACGGGACGGGGACGCAGGTGGCGGTGGAGGTGGAGACCGAGCCCTTCCTCACCTATGTGGAGGGCACCTGCGTCGTCTGGTTCACCTTTGAGTTCCTCATGCGTGTCAGCTTCTGCCCAGATAAACGCGACTTCGTCAAGAGCAGCTTAAACATCATCGATTTCGTGGCCATCCTGCCCTTCTACCTGGAGGTGGGACTGCGTGGCCTCTCCTCCAAGGCTGCAAAGATGTCTGGGCTTCCTGCGTGTCGTGCGCTTTGTCCGCATCCTGCGCATTTTCAAACTGACACGCCACTTCGTGGGGCTGCGGGTGCTGGGCCACACACTGCGTGCCAGCACCAACGAGTTCCTGCTCCTCGTCATCTTCCTGGCGCTGGGGGTGCTGATCTTTGCCACCATGATCTACTACGCCGAGCGCATCGGCGCCGACCCCGATGACGTGACGGGCAGCCGGCACACCTACTTCAAGAACATCCCCATTGGCTTTTGGTGGGCTGTGGTCACCATGACCACGCTGGGCTACGGCGACATGTACCCCATGACCTGGTCGGGGATGCTGGTGGGGGCTCTGTGCGCCCTGGCGGGGGTCCTCACCATCGCCATGCCGTCCCCGTCATTGTGAACAACTTCGGCATGTACTACTCCTTGGCCATGGCCAAGCAGAAATTACCCAAGAAAAAAAACAAACATATTCCCAGACCCCCCCAGCCGGGATCACCCGGCTACGGACCACCTGTTGCACCCCAGAACCCACCTGGCAGCCCCCTGCCCCCCCGCAGACCCCCAGCCTGTCCGCTGGCGCAGGAGGAGGTGGTGGAGATCAACCGGGCTGGTGAGCGGCACCCTGATGCTGGGGGGGGTGGGGGCACGGGGTAGAGTGGGTGTTGTGTTTTGGGGGAGCCTGGTGTATATTTGGGGGGGGGTTATTTCAGGGGTGTATTTTGGGGGATATTTCTGGAGGAATGTCTATTTTGGGGGTTTATTTTTTATATGTTTTTTTTTAATGGATTTTTTTATATTTTAGTTTGTTTTATATATTTATTTTTGGGGGGTGTTTTGGGGGCATATCGGGGTGGGTTTGGAGGGGGTATTGGGGGCATGTATTTGGGGGGTATTTTGGGGGGATTGGTGCATTTTGGGGGGTATTTTTGAGGGGCTGCTATTTTGGGGGTGGTGGGTGTATTTTTTCTGGGGGGTGTATTTGTGGGGGCTGTATTTTGGAGTGGGGGGGGTAGCGGTTTTGGGGGGGTTAACACCATATGTGGCACCCCAGAAGCGTGTATGGGGGCGGTTGTTCCTGGGAGGGGTGCTCATCCCCACAGAGTGGGGGGTTCTGCCCCATATGTTGCACGCCAAAACTGAGGGAGGGGTTCAGCCTTATATGGGGGGGGGGTTCAGCCCAACACGCAGCACCCCAAAACCAAGGAGGGCTTTTATGGGGGGGCACCCAGCCACAGAGTCCCAGTGTGTGGGTGCCCCCCCTGATGGGTGCCCCCTCCTGCAGAGGCCCGCCCCAACGGGGAAGCAGGGCGCGCGGCACTGGCACAGGAGGACTGTCCCCCCATCGACCAGCCCCTGTCCCCCGAGGAGCGGGGGGGGCCCCCCGCGACAGCCGGAGGGGGCCGGGAACGCTGCGGCCGTGACCGAGCCTGTTTTCTGCTGGGCCCTGACTACGCGCCCCCCCCTGAGGGGCCTCTCCGGAAAGGTGGGTGTTGCGACCCCCCACAACAAGCACACACACACCCTCACACACATAACCTTGGGGTCCTCACAGCCCCCCCATGGGCACCTCGATAACCCTGGGGGGGCATCCACCCCCCAGGGCACTCCTGGGGTCCTTATGGTCCCCCCGGGGCACCCACAGTCCCCTGTGTGCCCCCTGGGGTCACCCTGACACCTCCTGGGGTGTCCCCCCCTCCCCTCAAAGGGCACCCCAATCCCCCGCCCAGGGCACCCACAGCCCCCCCTGGGGGCACCCTGGCAGGATCCCCCCCTCAAAGGGTGCCCCAATATCCTTTGGGGTCCCACCCTGCCCCCTCTGGGGGTCCCAGAGTCCCCCCAGGGCATCCCCAGCCCCCATGTCCCCCCTGGGGGCACCTGCTCCCCCCCAGCACCCTAAAACGCCCTGGGGGCACCCATCCCACCCTGTCCCCCTGCCGCATGCCCCCCTCCCATCCCCAGACGCCGCCGTGGGAGCAGGTGGGTGCTTGCCCCTGCCCTGAACTGGGAGAACTGGGGAGGGGGTGGGGGGAGCACAGCTTGCACAGACCCCCCGGCGCTGGGGGGCTCTGGGTGCTCCTTGCACACGCGCGTGCAAGCAGCGGGGCTGGCTGGGGGTGGGGGCGGCCCGTCCTCGTGCGAGGGGGCAGGTCCCCGTGCGAAGGGGTGTCTCCCGTGGGAGGGTCCCCATCCTTGTGTAACTGTGGGGGGCTCCGTCCCCATGGGGGGGCTCTGTCCCCATGCAGGGGTCCCTGTCCTTGCGCAAGGGTGGAGGTCCCTGTCCTCATGTGGGGGTCCTTGTCCTCGTGCCAGGGTCCTTGTCCTGGTGCGAGGGTCTCCATCCTCGTGTAAGGGCGAGGGTCCCTGTCCCAGTGCAAGGGCCACTATCCTGGTGTAAGGGTCCTGGCCCACATGAGGGTCCCCGCCCCGCCCGGGGGTGACCCCGCCCCCCGCGGGGTCCCTGTAGGAGGGTGTGTGTCCCCCCACGCGAGGGTCCCTGTCCCCGCGTGACCCTGTCCCCTGTCCCCTTCTGTCCCCAGCGCTCGTCACCGCCTGAGACCTCAGACGGCGCCGCAGGTCAGCTGGGGGGGAAGGGGGGGTCCCCTGGCCACGCCCACTTCGCACAGCCTGCGCATGCGCATCCCCCCATCCCCCCGCACGGCGCTGCTTCACCCCCCCACCGGGTCCCCTCTGGCGTTTTGGGGGGGCAGGGGGGGTACCCGGATTGCTGGGACCCCCCCAACTTGGCAGGGGCTCCCCAAAAGCCTGGGTGCCCCCCTCCCTCCATGCTTCCCACTCGCCCCCCAATGCCCCTTGGGGGGTCCCCCAAGCTCGGGGGTGCCCCCAGCTCCTGGGGGCTCCCACATTTTAAGGGGTGTCCTGTATTCCTGAGGGAGATCCCCCATCTTTTGGGGAGGGTCCCCATTTCCCTGGGTGAGGGGTCCTAAACACTTGGGGGTGATCCCCAGGTCCTGGGAAGGGTCCTAAAACCCTTTGGGGGGGGCGGGGGGGGTCCCCAACTCCTGGGAAGGGTCCTAAACCCCTTGGGGGGGATCTGTACAACTTTGGGGGGAGGGGGCAAATTTTTGGGGGGTCCGCTTTCCTTAGGGGAGGGTTTAGTGAGCCCTGGGAAGGGAGGGGGTTGGGGGGGTTTTGGGGGGTCCCCGAGAAGGGATTTGGGGATACTGACTCCCCCCCCCCCCAAATTTCTGTCTCCCCAAAGGCTACGAGAAGTCGCGGAGCCTCAACAGCATCACGGGGGTGCGGGTGGCGCCAGCTGCGCCCCCCTTCGGCTCCCTGGCCCCCCTCGGCGCCCCGTTCCCCCATCCCCTCCATCCTCTAAAGTGTGGGGGGGGGGAGACCCCCCCTCCCCACCCCAACACCCCCTTTTCCTGCCCCTACACACCCCCCCTGCAGCGGGGATTTGGGCAGAGAACGGGGCAAAACGGTCAAAATAATCAGTGGCAGTGGGGCTGAGGGGGGAGGCTCAAAATGGTGGCTGTAGGGACACCCCCTCCCCCCCCCCCAAAAAAAAATATTGATTGGATCCCTTCAAAATGGGGGGGTCCCCTAAAAGACTGTGAAAGGGGGTGGGGGGGGGTGTCCCTCCCCCCTGTCACCCCACCTGGCTGCACTGCACTTTCTGGAGTGTCCCCTCCCCTCAATTTTGGAGCCGGACCCCCCCATCTTTGGGGGTTCCCCCTGCTCCCTACCCCCCGCCATGATCACTCAGGACTTGGGGAGCCCCCCACCCCCCCAAACTGTGTCGTCTGTGTCCCCCCCATGTCCCCCTTCTGTCTCTGTGTGTCTCCCCCTGCCCCCACCCGGGCTCCCCACCCCTGCAAGCAATAACTGGAGCTGCCGGACACTCGATGGCCGAGGACCACGGTGGAGGTAGGGCCACCGCCCGGGTGTCCCCCATGTCCCCCTGATGGTGGCGCTGGCACCCGGGGTGGGGGGCATCAGCAGGGGGCCTGGCCCCAATGTGAAGCCAGGCTGCGTTTCCATGGCAACGGGGCTAGGCCGGTGCCTCCATTGCGAGGCCAGGATATGTTTCCATAGCAATGGGGCTAGGCCTCGCTCTACTGCAAGGCCAGGCTGCGTTTCCATGGCAATGGGACTAGGCCAGTGCCTCCACTGCGAGGCCAGGCTGCATTTCCATGGCAACAGGGCTAGGCCGGTGCCTCCACTGAGAGGCCAGGCTGCGTTTCCACGGTAATGGGACTAGGCCAGAGCCCTACTGTGAGGCCAGGCTGTGTTCCTGTGGTGATGGGACTAGGCCAAGCTGCGTTTCCATGGTAACAGCACCAGGCCAGAGCCCCCAGTGTGAGGCCAGGCTGCGTTTCCATGGCAACGGGACTAGGCCTGGCCCAAGTGCGAGGCCAGGAGGCCAGGCTGCATTTCCGCAGCAACAGCACCAGGCCTGGCCCCGCTGCCAGGCCAGGCTGCGTTTCCATGGTTACGGCACTAGGCCGGAGCCCTCCCAACAGGCCTTGGCCCCACTGGGGGGGGCCGGGACCCCCCCAGAGCCACTCCCCCTGCTGGGGGGCCCCTGGGGGGGGCAGTTTGGGGGTGGAGCCCCCCCGGTGCCCCCCCCCCAGCATGTCTGCATGTCCGTACCACCCATATTTATCATTATATGCAAAAAACAACCGACTCCAAACCCCCCTGAATTCACCCGGGCCTGACCTCTTCCCCCCCACCCTACCGCCCCCCCTCCCCGGGGGCCTCCCTCGGCCCTGTGGCCTCTATGCAATGCAGCCCACGGGCTTGGGGGGCCCCACCCCCACCCCAGCGTGGCGGGAGCCTTATGCAATGACTCCTATGCAAATGAGATGCTAATGAGGACTAATTGCTCCCTGACCGTTCCCCAACCTTCCCCCCCCCTCCCCAATTTGCTGCATGTTTGGGGGGGGGGCCTGTTGCCTCGTGCTTTTTGGGGGGGGGGTGTCTCCAGCCCCTCCCCCCTGGGCTGCGCTGTAATGAGCTCCCCCTCCCCTTAATTACTATTTCTTAACTCCTCATGAATAATTTATTACCCCACCCCCGGGATTGGTGCAATCCCCCCTCCCCATTTATCTCGGGTTATTTTTTGGGGGGGGGGGGTGCCCCCCATTTTGGGGGGGGTGTCTGACTCAGGAAGGGGGGGCGGGGCTGTGCCAAAAGGGGGGGCTCCCGGGGGGGCGGGGCGGGGCGGGGGGCCCAGCGGGGAGGGGCTCAGAGCTATTTTTTCACGCGGGTCTTTATGGAACTTACTGAGCTGCGACAATAAAGTGACCAAACGAGGTGGAAGTGGCCTTAAAATGAGGCGGGGGGGTGTGTGCCTGTGGCCCACTGGGGGGGTCCTGCCCCCACCCGACACTAGAGTCCCCACTCTGGCACCCTGCAGCTATGGGTGGGGGGTGCCTAAGTGCCGGGGACCCACCCCCCCAGACCCTCAGGGTGCCCTTCCCACCCCTGGGTGCCCCTCCCACTCCGAGGTGCCCCCCCCCCCCCCCCCCCAGGCCGCGGTTGTGAGCAGGAATAGAAAAGCCGTTTATTTCAGAGGTGCTGGAGCAGGGGGAGGGGTAAGGGGGGGGCCCACAGGGTGTTGGGGACATGAGGGATACACACGTAGGGTGGTGGGACACGAGGGGGTGACGGGCAGGAGGGTGACAGCACTGGGGATGGGGGCGGGAGTGATGGGCAGGAGGGGACACGGGGTGGGGGGGAGGGGCGCAGGGCGGGTGGGCCCGGCATCACAGTCACGGTGGCTGCGGTAGCCACAGTGGCCACGGTCACACACAGTTTCATTTCCCCCCCCCCCCCCCCCCCCCCCAAATGTCCGGGTTTAATTAAAAACTCGTCAGCAGCACAGGGTGGGGGAGGGGCAGCCACCCCGGGGACAAGGGGGCGATGGGTACCAGCCCATCCCCCACAGAGCTGGGGGGACAACAGTGTCCCCAACCCCCCCAACCCCACTCTGGTCTTGGTGGTGCCTGGGGGGAAGGGGTGACGCCGTGTCGTTCTCCGGGGGTTGTTGGGGGTCACAGTGTCACTCTCAGGGACAGGGTGTGTCCTCCGTGGTGGTGGCGTCACCTGCGGGGACATGGTGTCACCTGTGGGCACATGGTGTCACCTGTGGGGCTGTGGTGGACCGGCAGCCCCGGCCTTGTCCCCTGGGGCTATGCTGGTGGCCTCGGTGTCACCCTCAGGGACGGCTGCAGTGTCCCCCTCCCGCCCCAGGGCCGGGGTGACGCGGCTTATGGCGATGGTGGCACTTCAGGGACAAACTGCGTTCTCATCCTTGCCGGTGTCACCATTGGGCTGTGTGGCCCTGTCCTCCTCCTTGCCAGTGTCCCCAGGTGCCACCAGCAGCTGTGGTGGCCTGTCCTTGCTGTCACCCATCTGTGTCCTTGCTGGTGTCACCATGAGGCTGTAGGGACCTGTCCTTGTCCCCACCGGTGTCTCGCCCAGGTGCCACCACAACCTGTCCTTCTC
>NW_027660090.1:0-83117 GCF_963210335.1 Falco punctatus
AGATAGGGTCGCCTCGGCTCGGCTCTGTTCGCCTAAGATCGGCTCCGCTCGGCTCGGCTCTGGTCGGCTCGCCTAGGATAGGCTCGGCTCAGAGGGTATACGCTCCCTGCCCGCGACGCTGTGCCTCCGCAGCAGGCGATAGGGAGGTCAGACGAGGCTATTTCTGACGGGGTGCCCGGCCCGCCTCTCCATTCGCCCCCGTATACCTGCCGCGGTAAGGTCCCGGCGGGCTCTTTCCGTTCCCGGGGAGCCTCCCGGAATGGCGTGCGGCACGGCCGAGACCAATGCTCTCGCTGCCTAGTCGTCCATGGGCAGGGGGGGAGGAGGCGTTGCCAGAGACGGTGGCCAGGTCTACCCGGCAGGGGTAGTTGGGAAAGGGACGGAGGCCAGGTCTCCCCGGCAGAGGAAGGCGGCGGAGGCGGAGGCCAGGTCTACTCTACAGATGGAGGTGACGGAAGCGGAGGCCAGGTCTACCCGGCAGCTGGAAACGACGGAAGCGGAGGCCAGGTCTACCTCGGAGCCGGGCGCGCATCTTGCAAGAGGCGAGGCGTACGGCGGCTCAGTCTCCGCCGCGCCCTGGTCTTGGCCGGGAACAATCGCCTGGAACCGACGGACGGACGGACCCGGCGGACGGGGAGGGCGTTCGTCGGCCTCGCTGGCCGTCAAGAAACGGGACCGAGAAAGCCCCGCCTTCGGGAGGTCCAAACGGAGTAAACGGGGCACCCGTTCCAGACGCGCACGGCCGAGGGGAGGGCCGTTGCTGCCGCCGCCGTCTCGTCTGTCCTCGATGGCGATCTCCCCGTGGAACGGGACTTGGGCGGCATGCGTGCCCTCTCCTCTCCTCTCCTCTCCTCTCCTCCACTCACCTCTACTCTCATCCACTCTCCTCTCCTCTCCTCTCCTCTCCTCTCCTCTCCTCTCCTCTCCTCTCCTCTCATCCAATCTCCTCTCCTCTCCTCTCCCCTGCTCGGCCTGGCCCGGCACGGTACAGCTCAGCTCGGCTCAGCTCAATTCGGATAGGATCGGCTCGGCTGCGGCTCAGCTCGGTCCGGCCCAGCTCAACTCGGATAGAGTCGGCTCAGATACGCTCGGTTCGGCTCGCCTAAGATCGGCTCGGCTCCGATCAGATCGGCTCGGCTCGGCTCGGCTCATTTCGCTTAAGATAGGCTCGACTCGGCTGAGCTCGGCTTGGCTTGGGTCAGCTCGGCTCAGCTCTGCTCAGCTCGCCTAAGATAGGGTCGCCTCGGCTTGGCTCTGTTGGCCTAAGATCGGCTCCGCTCGGCTCGTTTCTGCTCGGCTCGCCTAAGATAGGCTTGGCTCGGCTCGGCTCTGTTCGCCTAAGATCGGCTCCGCTCGGCTCGGCTCTGGTCGGCTCGCCTAGGATAGGCTCGGCTCAGAGGGTATACGCTCCCTGCCCGCGACGCTGTGCCTCCGCAGCAGGCGGATAGGGAGGTCAGACGAGGCTATTTCTGACGGGGTGCCCGGCCCGCCTCTCCATTCGCCCCCGTATACCTGCCGCGGTAAGGTCCCGGCGGGCTCTTTCCGTTCCCGGGGAGCCTCCCGGAATGGCGTGCGGCACGGCCGAGACCAATGCTCTCGCTGCCTAGTCGTCCATGGGCAGGGGGGGAGGAGGCGTTGCCAGAGACGGTGGCCAGGTCTACCCGGCAGGGGTAGTTGGGAAAGGGACGGAGGCCAGGTCTCCCCGGCAGAGGAAGGCGGCGGAGGCGGAGGCCAGGTCTACTCTACAGATGGAGGTGACGGAAGCGGAGGCCAGGTCTACCTCGGAGCAGGGCGCGCATCTTGCAAGAGGCGAGGCGTACGGCGGCTCAGTCTCCGCCGCGCCCTGGTCTTGGCCGGGAACAATCGCCTGGAACCGACGGACGGACGGACCCGGCGGACGGGGAGGGCGTTCGTCGGCCTCGCTGGCCGTCAAGAAACGGGACCGAGAAAGCCCCGCCTTCGGGAGGTCCAACCGGAGTAAACGGGGCACCCGTTCCAGACGCGCACGGCCGAGGGGAGGGCCGTTGCTGCCGCCGCCGTCTCGTCTGTCCTCGATGGCGATCTCCCCGTGGAACGGGACTTGGGCGGCATGCGTGCCCTCTCCTCTCCTCTCCTCTCCTCTCCTCTCCTCTCCTCTCCTCTCCTCTCCTCTCCTCTCCTCTCCTCTCCTCTCCTCTCCTCTCCTCTCCTCTCCTCTCCTCTCCTCTCCTCTCCTCTCCTCTCCTCCAATCTCCTCTCCTCTCCTCTCCCCTGCTCGACCTGGCCCGGCACGGTACAGCTCAGCTCGGCTCAGCTCAATTCGGATAGGATCGGCTCGGCTGCGGCTCAGCTCGGTCCGGCCCAGCTCAACTCGGATAGAGTCGGCTCAGATACGCTCGGTTCGGCTCGCCTAAGATCGGCTCGGCTCCGATCAGATCGGCTCGGCTCGGCTCGGCTCATTTCGCTTAAGATAGGCTCGACTCGGCTGAGCTCGGCTTGGCTTGGGTCAGCTCGGCTCAGCTCTGCTCAGCTCGCCTAAGATAGGGTCGCCTCGGCTCGGCTCTGTTCGCCTAAGATCGGCTCCGCTCGGCTCGGCTCTGGTCGGCTCGCCTAGGATAGGCTCGGCTCAGAGGGTATACGCTCCCTGCCCGCGACGCTGTGCCTCCGCAGCAGGCGATAGGGAGGTCAGACGAGGCTATTTCTGACGGGGTGCCCGGCCCGCCTCTCCATTCGCCCCCGTATACCTGCCGCGGTAAGGTCCCGGCGGGCTCTTTCCGTTCCCGGGGAGCCTCCCGGAATGGCGTGCGGCACGGCCGAGACCAATGCTCTCGCTGCCTAGTCGTCCATGGGCAGGGGGGGAGGAGGCGTTGCCAGAGACGGTGGCCAGGTCTACCCGGCAGGGGTAGTTGGGAAAGGGACGGAGGCCAGGTCTCCCCGACAGAGGAAGGCGGCGGAGGCGGAGGCCAGGTCTACTCTACAGATGGAGGTGACGGAAGCGGAGGCCAGGTCTACCCGGCAGCTGGAAACGACGGAAGCGGAGGCCAGGTCTACCTCGGAGCAGGGCGCGCATCTTGCAAGAGGCGAGGCGTACGGCGGCTCAGTCTCCGCCGCGCCCTGGTCTTGGCCGGGAACAATCGCCTGGAACCGACGGACGGACGGACCCGGCGGACGGGGAGGGCGTTCGTCGGCCTCGCTGGCCGTCAAGAAACGGGACCGAGAAAGCCCCGCCTTCGGGAGGTCCAACCGCAGTAAACGGGGCACCCGTTCCAGACGCGCACGGCCGAGGGGAGGGCCGTTGCTGCCGCCGCCGTCTCGTCTGTCCTCGATGGCGATCTCCCCGTGGAACGGGACTTGGGCGGCATGCGTGCCCTCTCCTCTCCTCTCCTCTCCTCTCCTCTCCTCTCCTCTCCTCTCCTCTCCTCTCCTCTCCTCTCCTCTCCTCTCCTCTCCTCTCCTCTCCTCTCCTCTCCTCTCCTCTCCTCTCCTCTCCTCTCCTCTCCTCTCCTCTCCTCTCATCCAATCTCCTCTCCTCTCCTCTCCCCTGCTCGGCCTGGCCCGGCACGGTACAGCTCAGCTCGGCTCAGCTCAATTCGGATAGGATCGGCTCGGCTGCGGCTCAGCTCGGTCCGGCCCAGCTCAACTCGGATAGAGTCGGCTCAGATACGCTCGGTTCGGCTCGCCTAAGATCGGCTCGGCTCCGATCAGATCGGCTCGGCTCGGCTCGGCTCATTTCGCTTAAGATAGGCTCGACTCGGCTGAGCTCGGCTTGGCTTGGGTCAGCTCGGCTCAGCTCTGCTCAGCTCGCCTAAGATAGGGTCGCCTCGGCTCGGCTCTGTTCGCCTAAGATCGGCTCCGCTCGGCTCGGCTCTGGTCGGCTCGCCTAGGATAGGCTCGGCTCAGAGGGTATACGCTCCCTGCCCGCGACGCTGTGCCTCCGCAGCAGGCGGATAGGGAGGTCAGACGAGGCTATTTCTGACGGGGTGCCCGGCCCGCCTCTCCATTCGCCCCCGTATACCTGCCGCGGTAAGGTCCCGGCGGGCTCTTTCCGTTCCCGGGGAGCCTCCCGGAATGGCGTGCGGCACGGCCGAGACCAATGCTCTCGCTGCCTAGTCGTCCATGGGCAGGGGGGGAGGAGGCGTTGCCAGAGACGGTGGCCAGGACTACCCGGCAGGGGTAGTTGGGAAAGGGACGGAGGCCAGGTCTCCCCGGCAGAGGAAGGCGGCGGAGGCGGAGGCCAGGTCTACTCTACAGATGGAGGTGACGGAAGCGGAGGCCAGGTCTACCCGGCAGCTGGAAACGACGGAAGCGGAGGCCAGGTCTACCTCGGAGCAGGGCGCGCATCTTGCAAGAGGCGAGGCGTACGGCGGCTCAGTCTCCGCCGCGCCCTGGTCTTGGCCGGGAACAATCGCCTGGAACCGACGGACGGACGGACCCGGCGGACGGGGAGGGCGTTCGTCGGCCTCGCTGGCCGTCAAGAAACGGGACCGAGAAAGCCCCGCCTTCGGGAGGTCCAACCGCAGTAAACGGGGCACCCGTTCCAGACGCGCACGGCCGAGGGGAGGGCCGTTGCTGCCGCCGCCGTCTCGTCTGTCCTCGATGGCGATCTCCCCGTGGAACGGGACTTGGGCGGCATGCGTGCCCTCTCCTCTCCTCTCCTCTCCTCTCCTCTCCTCTCCTCTCCTCTCCTCTCCTCTCCTCTCCTCTCCTCTCCTCTCCTCTCCTCTCCTCTCCTCTCCTCTCCTCCAATCTCCTCTCCTCTCCTCTCCCCTGCTCGACCTGGCCCGGCACGGTACAGCTCAGCTCGGCTCAGCTCAATTCGGATAGGATCGGCTCGGCTGCGGCTCAGCTCGGTCCGGCCCAGCTCAACTCGGATAGAGTCGGCTCAGATACGCTCGGTTCGGCTCGCCTAAGATCGGCTCGGCTCCGATCAGATCGGCTCGGCTCGGCTCGGCTCATTTCGCTTAAGATAGGCTCGACTCGGCTGAGCTCGGCTTGGCTTGGGTCAGCTCGGCTCAGCTCTGCTCAGCTCGCCTAAGATAGGGTCGCCTCGGCTCGGCTCTGTTCGCCTAAGATCGGCTCCGCTCGGCTCGGCTCTGGTCGGCTCGCCTAGGATAGGCTCGGCTCAGAGGGTATACGCTCCCTGCCCGCGACGCTGTGCCTCCGCAGCAGGCGATAGGGAGGTCAGACGAGGCTATTTCTGACGGGGTGCCCGGCCCGCCTCTCCATTCGCCCCCGTATACCTGCCGCGGTAAGGTCCCGGCGGGCTCTTTCCGTTCCCGGGGAGCCTCCCGGAATGGCGTGCGGCACGGCCGAGACCAATGCTCTCGCTGCCTAGTCGTCCATGGGCAGGGGGGGAGGAGGCGTTGCCAGAGACGGTGGCCAGGTCTACCCGGCAGGGGTAGTTGGGAAAGGGACGGAGGCCAGGTCTCCCCGGCAGAGGAAGGCGGCGGAGGCGGAGGCCAGGTCTACTCTACAGATGGAGGTGACGGAAGCGGAGGCCAGGTCTACCCGGCAGCTGGAAACGACGGAAGCGGAGGCCAGGTCTACCTCGGAGCCGGGCGCGCATCTTGCAAGAGGCGAGGCGTACGGCGGCTCAGTCTCCGCCGCGCCCTGGTCTTGGCCGGGAACAATCGCCTGGAACCGACGGACGGACGGACCCGGCGGACGGGGAGGGCGTTCGTCGGCCTCGCTGGCCGTCAAGAAACGGGACCGAGAAAGCCCCGCCTTCGGGAGGTCCAACCGCAGTAAACGGGGCACCCGTTCCAGACGCGCACGGCCGAGGGGAGGGCCGTTGCTGCCGCCGCCGTCTCGTCTGTCCTCGATGGCGATCTCCCCGTGGAACGGGACTTGGGCGGCATGCGTGCCCTCTCCTCTCCTCTCCTCTCCTCTCCTCTCCTCTCCTCCACTCACCTCTATTCTCATCCACTCTCCTCTCCTCTCCTCTCCTCTCCTCTCCTCTCCTCTCCTCTCCTCTCCTCTCATCCAATCTCCTCTCCTCTCCTCTCCCCTGCTCGGCCTGGCCCGGCACGGTACAGCTCAGCTCGGCTCAGCTCAATTCGGATAGGATCGGCTCGGCTGCGGCTCAGCTCGGTCCGGCCCAGCTCAACTCGGATAGAGTCGGCTCAGATACGCTCGGTTCGGCTCGCCTAAGATCGGCTCGGCTCCGATCAGATCGGCTCGGCTCGGCTCGGCTCATTTCGCTTAAGATAGGCTCGACTCGGCTGAGCTCGGCTTGGCTTGGGTCAGCTCGGCTCAGCTCTGCTCAGCTCGCCTAAGATAGGGTCGCCTCGGCTTGGCTCTGTTGGCCTAAGATCGGCTCCGCTCGGCTCGTTTCTGCTCGGCTCGCCTAAGATAGGCTTGGCTCGGCTCGGCTCTGTTCGCCTAAGATCGGCTCCGCTCGGCTCGGCTCTGGTCGGCTCGCCTAGGATAGGCTCGGCTCAGAGGGTATACGCTCCCTGCCCGCGACGCTGTGCCTCCGCAGCAGGCGGATAGGGAGGTCAGACGAGGCTATTTCTGACGGGGTGCCCGGCCCGCCTCTCCATTCGCCCCCGTATACCTGCCGCGGTAAGGTCCCGGCGGGCTCTTTCCGTTCCCGGGGAGCCTCCCGGAATGGCGTGCGGCACGGCCGAGACCAATGCTCTCGCTGCCTAGTCGTCCATGGGCAGGGGGGGAGGAGGCGTTGCCAGAGACGGTGGCCAGGTCTACCCGGCAGGGGTAGTTGGGAAAGGGACGGAGGCCAGGTCTCCCCGGCAGAGGAAGGCGGCGGAGGCGGAGGCCAGGTCTACTCTACAGATGGAGGTGACGGAAGCGGAGGCCAGGTCTACCTCGGAGCAGGGCGCGCATCTTGCAAGAGGCGAGGCGTACGGCGGCTCAGTCTCCGCCGCGCCCTGGTCTTGGCCGGGAACAATCGCCTGGAACCGACGGACGGACGGACCCGGCGGACGGGGAGGGCGTTCGTCGGCCTCGCTGGCCGTCAAGAAACGGGACCGAGAAAGCCCCGCCTTCGGGAGGTCCAACCGCAGTAAACGGGGCACCCGTTCCAGACGCGCACGGCCGAGGGGAGGGCCGTTGCTGCCGCCGCCGTCTCGTCTGTCCTCGATGGCGATCTCCCCGTGGAACGGGACTTGGGCGGCATGCGTGCCCTCTCCTCTCCTCTCCTCTCCTCTCCTCTCCTCTCCTCTCCTCTCCTCTCCTCTCCTCTCCTCTCCTCTCCTCTCCTCTCCTCTCCTCTCCTCTCCTCTCCTCTCCTCTCCTCTCCTCTCCTCTCCTCTCCTCTCCTCTCCTCTCCTCTCCTCTCCTCTCCTCTCCTCTCCTCCAATCTCCTCTCCTCTCCTCTCCCCTGCTCGACCTGGCCCGGCACGGTACAGCTCAGCTCGGCTCAGCTCAATTCGGATAGGATCGGCTCGGCTGCGGCTCAGCTCGGTCCGGCCCAGCTCAACTCGGATAGAGTCGGCTCAGATACGCTCGGTTCGGCTCGCCTAAAATCGGCTCGGCTCCGATCAGATCGGCTCGGCTCGGCTCGGCTCATTTCGCTTAAGATAGGCTCGACTCGGCTGAGCTCGGCTTGGCTTGGGTCAGCTCGGCTCAGCTCTGCTCAGCTCGCCTAAGATAGGGTCGCCTCGGCTTGGCTCTGTTGGCCTAAGATCGGCTCCGCTCGGCTCGTTTCTGCTCGGCTCGCCTAAGATAGGCTTGGCTCGGCTCGGCTCTGTTCGCCTAAGATCGGCTCCGCTCGGCTCGGCTCTGGTCGGCTCGCCTAGGATAGGCTCGGCTCAGAGGGTATACGCTCCCTGCCCGCGACGCTGTGCCTCCGCAGCAGGCGGATAGGGAGGTCAGACGAGGCTATTTCTGACGGGGTGCCCGGCCCGCCTCTCCATTCGCCCCCGTATACCTGCCGCGGTAAGGTCCCGGCGGGCTCTTTCCATTCCCGGGGAGCCTCCCGGAATGGCGTGCGGCACGGCCGAGACCAATGCTCTCGCTGCCTAGTCGTCCATGGGCAGGGGGGGAGGAGGCGTTGCCAGAGACGGTGGCCAGGTCTACCCGGCAGGGGTAGTTGGGAAAGGGACGGAGGCCAGGTCTCCCCGGCAGAGGAAGGCGGCGGAGGCGGAGGCCAGGTCTACTCTACAGATGGAGGTGATGGAAGCGGAGGCCAGGTCTACCCGGCAGCTGGAAACGACGGAAGCGGAGGCCAGGTCTACCTCGGAGCAGGGCGCGCATCTTGCAAGAGGCGAGGCGTACGGCGGCTCAGTCTCCGCCGCGCCCTGGTCTTGGCCGGGAACAATCGCCTGGAACCGACGGACGGACGGACCCGGCGGACGGGGAGGGCGTTCGTCGGCCTCGCTGGCCGTCAAGAAACGGGACCGAGAAAGCCCCGCCTTCGGGAGGTCCAACCGGAGTAAACGGGGCACCCGTTCCAGACGCGCACGGCCGAGGGGAGGGCCGTTGCTGCCGCCGCCGTCTCGTCTGTCCTCGATGGCGATCTCCCCGTGGAACGGGACTTGGGCGGCATGCGTGCCCTCTCCTCTCCTCTCCTCTCCTCTCCTCTCCTCTCCTCCACTCACCTCTACTCTCATCCACTCTCCTCTCCTCTCCTCTCCTCTCCTCTCCTCTCCTCTCCTCTCCTCTCATCCAATCTCCTCTCCTCTCCTCTCCCCTGCTCGGCCTGGCCCGGCACGGTACAGCTCAGCTCGGCTCAGCTCAATTCGGATAGGATCGGCTCGGCTGCGGCTCAGCTCGGTCCGGCCCAGCTCAACTCGGATAGAGTCGGCTCAGATACGCTCGGTTCGGCTCGCCTAAGATCGGCTCGGCTCCGATCAGATCGGCTCGGCTCGGCTCGGCTCATTTCGCTTAAGATAGGCTCGACTCGGCTGAGCTCGGCTTGGCTTGGGTCAGCTCGGCTCAGCTCTGCTCAGCTCGCCTAAGATAGGGTCGCCTCGGCTTGGCTCTGTTGGCCTAAGATCGGCTCCGCTCGGCTCGTTTCTGCTCGGCTCGCCTAAGATAGGCTTGGCTCGGCTCGGCTCTGTTCGCCTAAGATCGGCTCCGCTCGGCTCGGCTCTGGTCGGCTCGCCTAGGATAGGCTCGGCTCAGAGGGTATACGCTCCCTGCCCGCGACGCTGTGCCTCCGCAGCAGGCGGATAGGGAGGTCAGACGAGGCTATTTCTGACGGGGTGCCCGGCCCGCCTCTCCATTCGCCCCCGTATACCTGCCGCGGTAAGGTCCCGGCGGGCTCTTTCCGTTCCCGGGGAGCCTCCCGGAATGGCGTGCGGCACGGCCGAGACCAATGCTCTCGCTGCCTAGTCGTCCATGGGCAGGGGGGGAGGAGGCGTTGCCAGAGACGGTGGCCAGGACTACCCGGCAGGGGTAGTTGGGAAAGGGACGGAGGCCAGGTCTCCCCGGCAGAGGAAGGCGGCGGAGGCGGAGGCCAGGTCTACTCTACAGATGGAGGTGACGGAAGCGGAGGCCAGGTCTACCCGGCAGCTGGAAACGACGGAAGCGGAGGCCAGGTCTACCTCGGAGCAGGGCGCGCATCTTGCAAGAGGCGAGGCGTACGGCGGCTCAGTCTCCGCCGCGCCCTGGTCTTGGCCGGGAACAATCGCCTGGAACCGACGGACGGACGGACCCGGCGGACGGGGAGGGCGTTCGTCGGCCTCGCTGGCCGTCAAGAAACGGGACCGAGAAAGCCCCGCCTTCGGGAGGTCCAACCGCAGTAAACGGGGCACCCGTTCCAGACGCGCACGGCCGAGGGGAGGGCCGTTGCTGCCGCCGCCGTCTCGTCTGTCCTCGATGGCGATCTCCCCGTGGAACGGGACTTGGGCGGCATGCGTGCCCTCTCCTCTCCTCTCCTCTCCTCTCCTCTCCTCTCCTCTCCTCTCCTCTCCTCTCCTCTCCTCTCCTCTCCTCTCCTCTCCTCTCCTCTCCTCTCCTCTCCTCTCCTCTCCTCCCCTCTCCTCTCCTCTCCTCTCCTCTCCTCTCCTCTCCTCTCCTCTCCTCTCCTCTCCTCCAATCTCCTCTCCTCTCCTCTCCCCTGCTCGACCTGGCCCGGCACGGTACAGCTCAGCTCGGCTCAGCTCAATTCGGATAGGATCGGCTCGGCTGCGGCTCAGCTCGGTCCGGCCCAGCTCAACTCGGATAGAGTCGGCTCAGATACGCTCGGTTCGGCTCGCCTAAGATCGGCTCGGCTCCGATCAGATCGGCTCGGCTCGGCTCGGCTCATTTCGCTTAAGATAGGCTCGACTCGGCTGAGCTCGGCTTGGCTTGGGTCAGCTCGGCTCAGCTCTGCTCAGCTCGCCTAAGATAGGGTCGCCTCGGCTCGGCTCTGTTCGCCTAAGATCGGCTCCGCTCGGCTCGGCTCTGGTCGGCTCGCCTAGGATAGG
This sequence comes from Falco punctatus, assembly GCF_963210335.1. NCBI lineage: Eukaryota > Metazoa > Chordata > Aves > Falconiformes > Falconidae > Falco > Falco punctatus. The sequence continues at coordinate 10,350 of NW_027660090.1, forward strand.
CTCGGCTCAGAGGGTATACGCTCCCTGCCCGCGACGCTGTGCCTCCGCAGCAGGCGATAGGGAGGTCAGACGAGGCTATTTCTGACGGGGTGCCCGGCCCGCCTCTCCATTCGCCCCCGTATACCTGCCGCGGTAAGGTCCCGGCGGGCTCTTTCCGTTCCCGGGGAGCCTCCCGGAATGGCGTGCGGCACGGCCGAGACCAATGCTCTCGCTGCCTAGTCGTCCATGGGCAGGGGGGGAGGAGGCGTTGCCAGAGACGGTGGCCAGGTCTACCCGGCAGGGGTAGTTGGGAAAGGGACGGAGGCCAGGTCTCCCCGGCAGAGGAAGGCGGCGGAGGCGGAGGCCAGGTCTACTCTACAGATGGAGGTGACGGAAGCGGAGGCCAGGTCTACCCGGCAGCTGGAAACGACGGAAGCGGAGGCCAGGTCTACCTCGGAGCCGGGCGCGCATCTTGCAAGAGGCGAGGCGTACGGCGGCTCAGTCTCCGCCGCGCCCTGGTCTTGGCCGGGAACAATCGCCTGGAACCGACGGACGGACGGACCCGGCGGACGGGGAGGGCGTTCGTCGGCCTCGCTGGCCGTCAAGAAACGGGACCGAGAAAGCCCCGCCTTCGGGAGGTCCAACCGGAGTAAACGGGGCACCCGTTCCAGACGCGCACGGCCGAGGGGAGGGCCGTTGCTGCCGCCGCCGTCTCGTCTGTCCTCGATGGCGATCTCCCCGTGGAACGGGACTTGGGCGGCATGCGTGCCCTCTCCTCTCCTCTCCTCTCCTCTCCTCCACTCACCTCTACTCTCATCCACTCTCCTCTCCTCTCCTCTCCTCTCCTCTCCTCTCCTCTCCTCTCCTCTCATCCAATCTCCTCTCCTCTCCTCTCCCCTGCTCGGCCTGGCCCGGCACGGTACAGCTCAGCTCGGCTCAGCTCAATTCGGATAGGATCGGCTCGGCTGCGGCTCAGCTCGGTCCGGCCCAGCTCAACTCGGATAGAGTCGGCTCAGATACGCTCGGTTCGGCTCGCCTAAGATCGGCTCGGCTCCGATCAGATCGGCTCGGCTCGGCTCGGCTCATTTCGCTTAAGATAGGCTCGACTCGGCTGAGCTCGGCTTGGCTTGGGTCAGCTCGGCTCAGCTCTGCTCAGCTCGCCTAAGATAGGGTCGCCTCGGCTTGGCTCTGTTGGCCTAAGATCGGCTCCGCTCGGCTCGTTTCTGCTCGGCTCGCCTAAGATAGGCTTGGCTCGGCTCGGCTCTGTTCGCCTAAGATCGGCTCCGCTCGGCTCGGCTCTGGTCGGCTCGCCTAGGATAGGCTCGGCTCAGAGGGTATACGCTCCCTGCCCGCGACGCTGTGCCTCCGCAGCAGGCGGATAGGGAGGTCAGACGAGGCTATTTCTGACGGGGTGCCCGGCCCGCCTCTCCATTCGCCCCCGTATACCTGCCGCGGTAAGGTCCCGGCGGGCTCTTTCCGTTCCCGGGGAGCCTCCCGGAATGGCGTGCGGCACGGCCGAGACCAATGCTCTCGCTGCCTAGTCGTCCATGGGCAGGGGGGGAGGAGGCGTTGCCAGAGACGGTGGCCAGGTCTACCCGGCAGGGGTAGTTGGGAAAGGGACGGAGGCCAGGTCTCCCCGGCAGAGGAAGGCGGCGGAGGCGGAGGCCAGGTCTACTCTACAGATGGAGGTGACGGAAGCGGAGGCCAGGTCTACCCGGCAGCTGGAAACGACGGAAGCGGAGGCCAGGTCTACCTCGGAGCAGGGCGCGCATCTTGCAAGAGGCGAGGCGTACGGCGGCTCAGTCTCCGCCGCGCCCTGGTCTTGGCCGGGAACAATCGCCTGGAACCGACGGACGGACGGACCCGGCGGACGGGGAGGGCGTTCGTCGGCCTCGCTGGCCGTCAAGAAACGGGACCGAGAAAGCCCCGCCTTCGGGAGGTCCAACCGCAGTAAACGGGGCACCCGTTCCAGACGCGCACGGCCGAGGGGAGGGCCGTTGCTGCCACCGCCGTCTCGTCTGTCCTCGATGGCGATCGCCCCGTGGAACGGGACTTGGGCGGCATGCGTGCCCTCTCCTCTCCTCTCCTCTCCTCTCCTCTCCTCTCCTCTCCTCTCCTCTCCTCTCCTCTCCTCTCCTCTCCTCTCCTCTCCTCTCCTCTCCTCTCCTCTCCTCTCCTCTCCTCTCCTCTCCTCTCCTCTCCTCTCCTCTCCTCTCCTCTCCTCTCCTCTCCTCTCCTCTCCTCTCCTCTCCTCTCATCCAATCTCCTCTCCTCTCCTCTCCCCTGCTCGGCCTGGCCCGGCACGGTACAGCTCAGCTCGGCTCAGCTCAATTCGGATAGGATCGGCTCGGCTGCGGCTCAGCTCGGTCCGGCCCAGCTCAACTCGGATAGAGTCGGCTCAGATACGCTCGGTTCGGCTCGCCTAAGATCGGCTCGGCTCCGATCAGATCGGCTCGGCTCGGCTCGGCTCATTTCGCTTAAGATAGGCTCGACTCGGCTGAGCTCGGCTTGGCTTGGGTCAGCTCGGCTCAGCTCTGCTCAGCTCGCCTAAGATAGGGTCGCCTCGGCTCGGCTCTGTTCGCCTAAGATCGGCTCCGCTCGGCTCGGCTCTGGTCGGCTCGCCTAGGATAGGCTCGGCTCAGAGGGTATACGCTCCCTGCCCGCGACGCTGTGCCTCCGCAGCAGGCGGATAGGGAGGTCAGACGAGGCTATTTCTGACGGGGTGCCCGGCCCGCCTCTCCATTCGCCCCCGTATACCTGCCGCGGTAAGGTCCCGGCGGGCTCTTTCCGTTCCCGGGGAGCCTCCCGGAATGGCGTGCGGCACGGCCGAGACCAATGCTCTCGCTGCCTAGTCGTCCATGGGCAGGGGGGGAGGAGGCGTTGCCAGAGACGGTGGCCAGGTCTACCCGGCAGGGGTAGTTGGGAAAGGGACGGAGGCCAGGTCTCCCCGGCAGAGGAAGGCGGCGGAGGCGGAGGCCAGGTCTACTCTACAGATGGAGGTGACGGAAGCGGAGGCCAGGTCTACCCGGCAGCTGGAAACGACGGAAGCGGAGGCCAGGTCTACCTCGGAGCAGGGCGCGCATCTTGCAAGAGGCGAGGCGTACGGCGGCTCAGTCTCCGCCGCGCCCTGGTCTTGGCCGGGAACAATCGCCTGGAACCGACGGACGGACGGACCCGGCGGACGGGGAGGGCGTTCGTCGGCCTCGCTGGCCGTCAAGAAACGGGACCGAGAAAGCCCCGCCTTCGGGAGGTCCAACCGCAGTAAACGGGGCACCCGTTCCAGACGCGCACGGCCGAGGGGAGGGCCGTTGCTGCCGCCGCCGTCTCGTCTGTCCTCGATGGCGATCTCCCCGTGGAACGGGACTTGGGCGGCATGCGTGCCCTCTCCTCTCCTCTCCTCTCCTCTCCTCCACTCACCTCTACTCTCATCCACTCTCCTCTCCTCTCCTCTCCTCTCCTCTCCTCTCCTCTCCTCTCCTCTCATCCAATCTCCTCTCCTCTCCTCTCCCCTGCTCGGCCTGGCCCGGCACGGTACAGCTCAGCTCGGCTCAGCTCAATTCGGATAGGATCGGCTCGGCTGCGGCTCAGCTCGGTCCGGCCCAGCTCAACTCGGATAGAGTCGGCTCAGATACGCTCGGTTCGGCTCGCCTAAGATCGGCTCGGCTCCGATCAGATCGGCTCGGCTCGGCTCGGCTCATTTCGCTTAAGATAGGCTCGACTCGGCTGAGCTCGGCTTGGCTTGGGTCAGCTCGGCTCAGCTCTGCTCAGCTCGCCTAAGATAGGGTCGCCTCGGCTTGGCTCTGTTGGCCTAAGATCGGCTCCGCTCGGCTCGTTTCTGCTCGGCTCGCCTAAGATAGGCTTGGCTCGGCTCGGCTCTGTTCGCCTAAGATCGGCTCCGCTCGGCTCGGCTCTGGTCGGCTCGCCTAGGATAGGCTCGGCTCAGAGGGTATACGCTCCCTGCCCGCGACGCTGTGCCTCCGCAGCAGGCGGATAGGGAGGTCAGACGAGGCTATTTCTGACGGGGTGCCCGGCCCGCCTCTCCATTCGCCCCCGTATACCTGCCGCGGTAAGGTCCCGGCGGGCTCTTTCCGTTCCCGGGGAGCCTCCCGGAATGGCGTGCGGCACGGCCGAGACCAATGCTCTCGCTGCCTAGTCGTCCATGGGCAGGGGGGGAGGAGGCGTTGCCAGAGACGGTGGCCAGGTCTACCCGGCAGGGGTAGTTGGGAAAGGGACGGAGGCCAGGTCTCCCCGGCAGAGGAAGGCGGCGGAGGCGGAGGCCAGGTCTACTCTACAGATGGAGGTGACGGAAGCGGAGGCCAGGTCTACCCGGCAGCTGGAAACGACGGAAGCGGAGGCCAGGTCTACCTCGGAGCCGGGCGCGCATCTTGCAAGAGGCGAGGCGTACGGCGGCTCAGTCTCCGCCGCGCCCTGGTCTTGGCCGGGAACAATCGCCTGGAACCGACGGACGGACGGACCCGGCGGACGGGGAGGGCGTTCGTCGGCCTCGCTGGCCGTCAAGAAACGGGACCGAGAAAGCCCCGCCTTCGGGAGGTCCAACCGGAGTAAACGGGGCACCCGTTCCAGACGCGCACGGCCGAGGGGAGGGCCGTTGCTGCCGCCGCCGTCTCGTCTGTCCTCGATGGCGATCTCCCCGTGGAACGGGACTTGGGCGGCATGCGTGCCCTCTCCTCTCCTCTCCTCTCCTCTCCTCTCCTCTCCTCTCCTCTCCTCTCCTCTCCTCTCCTCTCCTCTCCTCTCCTCTCCTCTCCTCTCCTCTCCTCTCCTCTCCTCTCCTCTCCTCTCCTCTCCTCTCCTCTCCTCTCCTCTCCTCTCCTCTCCTCTCCTCTCCTCTCCTCTCCTCTCCTCTCCTCTCCTCTCCTCCAATCTCCTCTCCTCTCCTCTCCCCTGCTCGACCTGGCCCGGCACGGTACAGCTCAGCTCGGCTCAGCTCAATTCGGATAGGATCGGCTCGGCTGCGGCTCAGCTCGGTCCGGCCCAGCTCAACTCGGATAGAGTCGGCTCAGATACGCTCGGTTCGGCTCGCCTAAGATCGGCTCGGCTCCGATCAGATCGGCTCGGCTCGGCTCGGCTCATTTCGCTTAAGATAGGCTCGACTCGGCTGAGCTCGGCTTGGCTTGGGTCAGCTCGGCTCAGCTCTGCTCAGCTCGCCTAAGATAGGGTCGCCTCGGCTCGGCTCTGTTCGCCTAAGATCGGCTCCGCTCGGCTCGGCTCTGGTCGGCTCGCCTAGGATAGGCTCGGCTCAGAGGGTATACGCTCCCTGCCCGCGACGCTGTGCCTCCGCAGCAGGCGATAGGGAGGTCAGACGAGGCTATTTCTGACGGGGTGCCCGGCCCGCCTCTCCATTCGCCCCCGTATACCTGCCGCGGTAAGGTCCCGGCGGGCTCTTTCCGTTCCCGGGGAGCCTCCCGGAATGGCGTGCGGCACGGCCGAGACCAATGCTCTCGCTGCCTAGTCGTCCATGGGCAGGGGGGGAGGAGGCGTTGCCAGAGACGGTGGCCAGGTCTACCCGGCAGGGGTAGTTGGGAAAGGGACGGAGGCCAGGTCTCCCCGGCAGAGGAAGGCGGCGGAGGCGGAGGCCAGGTCTACTCTACAGATGGAGGTGACGGAAGCGGAGGCCAGGTCTACCCGGCAGCTGGAAACGACGGAAGCGGAGGCCAGGTCTACCTCGGAGCCGGGCGCGCATCTTGCAAGAGGCGAGGCGTACGGCGGCTCAGTCTCCGCCGCGCCCTGGTCTTGGCCGGGAACAATCGCCTGGAACCGACGGACGGACGGACCCGGCGGACGGGGAGGGCGTTCGTCGGCCTCGCTGGCCGTCAAGAAACGGGACCGAGAAAGCCCCGCCTTCGGGAGGTCCAACCGGAGTAAACGGGGCACCCGTTCCAGACGCGCACGGCCGAGGGGAGGGCCGTTGCTGCCGCCGCCGTCTCGTCTGTCCTCGATGGCGATCTCCCCGTGGAACGGGACTTGGGCGGCATGCGTGCCCTCTCCTCTCCTCTCCTCTCCTCTCCTCCACTCACCTCTACTCTCATCCACTCTCCTCTCCTCTCCTCTCCTCTCCTCTCCTCTCCTCTCATCCAATCTCCTCTCCTCTCCTCTCCCCTGCTCGGCCTGGCCCGGCACGGTACAGCTCAGCTCGGCTCAGCTCAATTCGGATAGGATCGGCTCGGCTGCGGCTCAGCTCGGTCCGGCCCAGCTCAACTCGGATAGAGTCGGCTCAGATACGCTCGGTTCGGCTCGCCTAAGATCGGCTCGGCTCCGATCAGATCGGCTCGGCTCGGCTCGGCTCATTTCGCTTAAGATAGGCTCGACTCGGCTGAGCTCGGCTTGGCTTGGGTCAGCTCGGCTCAGCTCTGCTCAGCTCGCCTAAGATAGGGTCGCCTCGGCTTGGCTCTGTTGGCCTAAGATCGGCTCCGCTCGGCTCGTTTCTGCTCGGCTCGCCTAAGATAGGCTTGGCTCGGCTCGGCTCTGTTCGCCTAAGATCGGCTCCGCTCGGCTCGGCTCTGGTCGGCTCGCCTAGGATAGGCTCGGCTCAGAGGGTATACGCTCCCTGCCCGCGACGCTGTGCCTCCGCAGCAGGCGGATAGGGAGGTCAGACGAGGCTATTTCTGACGGGGTGCCCGGCCCGCCTCTCCATTCGCCCCCGTATACCTGCCGCGGTAAGGTCCCGGCGGGCTCTTTCCGTTCCCGGGGAGCCTCCCGGAATGGCGTGCGGCACGGCCGAGACCAATGCTCTCGCTGCCTAGTCGTCCATGGGCAGGGGGGGAGGAGGCGTTGCCAGAGACGGTGGCCAGGTCTACCCGGCAGGGGTAGTTGGGAAAGGGACGGAGGCCAGGTCTCCCCGGCAGAGGAAGGCGGCGGAGGCGGAGGCCAGGTCTACTCTACAGATGGAGGTGACGGAAGCGGAGGCCAGGTCTACCCGGCAGCTGGAAACGACGGAAGCGGAGGCCAGGTCTACCTCGGAGCAGGGCGCGCATCTTGCAAGAGGCGAGGCGTACGGCGGCTCAGTCTCCGCCGCGCCCTGGTCTTGGCCGGGAACAATCGCCTGGAACCGACGGACGGACGGACCCGGCGGACGGGGAGGGCGTTCGTCGGCCTCGCTGGCCGTCAAGAAACGGGACCGAGAAAGCCCCGCCTTCGGGAGGTCCAACCGCAGTAAACGGGGCACCCGTTCCAGACGCGCACGGCCGAGGGGAGGGCCGTTGCTGCCACCGCCGTCTCGTCTGTCCTCGATGGCGATCGCCCCGTGGAACGGGACTTGGGCGGCATGCGTGCCCTCTCCTCTCCTCTCCTCTCCTCTCCTCTCCTCTCCTCTCCTCTCCTCTCCTCTCCTCTCCTCTCCTCTCCTCTCCTCTCCTCTCCTCTCCTCTCCTCTCCTCTCCTCTCCTCTCCTCTCCTCTCATCCAATCTCCTCTCCTCTCCTCTCCCCTGCTCGGCCTGGCCCGGCACGGTACAGCTCAGCTCGGCTCAGCTCAATTCGGATAGGATCGGCTCGGCTGCGGCTCAGCTCGGTCCGGCCCAGCTCAACTCGGATAGAGTCGGCTCAGATACGCTCGGTTCGGCTCGCCTAAGATCGGCTCGGCTCCGATCAGATCGGCTCGGCTCGGCTCGGCTCATTTCGCTTAAGATAGGCTCGACTCGGCTGAGCTCGGCTTGGCTTGGGTCAGCTCGGCTCAGCTCTGCTCAGCTCGCCTAAGATAGGGTCGCCTCGGCTCGGCTCTGTTCGCCTAAGATCGGCTCCGCTCGGCTCGGCTCTGGTCGGCTCGCCTAGGATAGGCTCGGCTCAGAGGGTATACGCTCCCTGCCCGCGACGCTGTGCCTCCGCAGCAGGCGGATAGGGAGGTCAGACGAGGCTATTTCTGACGGGGTGCCCGGCCCGCCTCTCCATTCGCCCCCGTATACCTGCCGCGGTAAGGTCCCGGCGGGCTCTTTCCGTTCCCGGGGAGCCTCCCGGAATGGCGTGCGGCACGGCCGAGACCAATGCTCTCGCTGCCTAGTCGTCCATGGGCAGGGGGGGAGGAGGCGTTGCCAGAGACGGTGGCCAGGTCTACCCGGCAGGGGTAGTTGGGAAAGGGACGGAGGCCAGGTCTCCCCGGCAGAGGAAGGCGGCGGAGGCGGAGGCCAGGTCTACTCTACAGATGGAGGTGACGGAAGCGGAGGCCAGGTCTACCCGGCAGCTGGAAACGACGGAAGCGGAGGCCAGGTCTACCTCGGAGCAGGGCGCGCATCTTGCAAGAGGCGAGGCGTACGGCGGCTCAGTCTCCGCCGCGCCCTGGTCTTGGCCGGGAACAATCGCCTGGAACCGACGGACGGACGGACCCGGCGGACGGGGAGGGCGTTCGTCGGCCTCGCTGGCCGTCAAGAAACGGGACCGAGAAAGCCCCGCCTTCGGGAGGTCCAACCGCAGTAAACGGGGCACCCGTTCCAGACGCGCACGGCCGAGGGGAGGGCCGTTGCTGCCGCCGCCGTCTCGTCTGTCCTCGATGGCGATCTCCCCGTGGAACGGGACTTGGGCGGCATGCGTGCCCTCTCCTCTCCTCTCCTCTCCTCTCCTCTCCTCTCCTCTCCTCTCCTCTCCTCTCCTCTCCTCTCCTCTCCTCTCCTCTCCTCTCCTCTCCTCTCCTCTCCTCTCCTCTCCTCTCCTCTCCTCTCCTCTCCTCTCCTCTCCTCTCCTCTCCTCTCCTCTCCTCTCCTCTCCTCTCCTCTCCTCTCCTCTCCTCTCCTCTCCTGCTCGACCTGGCCCGGCACGGTACAGCTCAGCTCGGCTCAGCTCAATTCGGATAGGATCGGCTCGGCTGCGGCTCAGCTCGGTCCGGCCCAGCTCAACTCGGATAGAGTCGGCTCAGATACGCTCGGTTCGGCTCGCCTAAGATCGGCTCGGCTCCGATCAGATCGGCTCGGCTCGGCTCGGCTCATTTCGCTTAAGATAGGCTCGACTCGGCTGAGCTCGGCTTGGCTTGGGTCAGCTCGGCTCAGCTCTGCTCAGCTCGCCTAAGATAGGGTCGCCTCGGCTCGGCTCTGTTCGCCTAAGATCGGCTCCGCTCGGCTCGGCTCTGGTCGGCTCGCCTAGGATAGGCTCGGCTCAGAGGGTATACGCTCCCTGCCCGCGACGCTGTGCCTCCGCAGCAGGCGATAGGGAGGTCAGACGAGGCTATTTCTGACGGGGTGCCCGGCCCGCCTCTCCATTCGCCCCCGTATACCTGCCGCGGTAAGGTCCCGGCGGGCTCTTTCCGTTCCCGGGGAGCCTCCCGGAATGGCGTGCGGCACGGCCGAGACCAATGCTCTCGCTGCCTAGTCGTCCATGGGCAGGGGGGGAGGAGGCGTTGCCAGAGACGGTGGCCAGGTCTACCCGGCAGGGGTAGTTGGGAAAGGGACGGAGGCCAGGTCTCCCCGGCAGAGGAAGGCGGCGGAGGCGGAGGCCAGGTCTACTCTACAGATGGAGGTGACGGAAGCGGAGGCCAGGTCTACCCGGCAGCTGGAAACGACGGAAGCGGAGGCCAGGTCTACCTCGGAGCAGGGCGCGCATCTTGCAAGAGGCGAGGCGTACGGCGGCTCAGTCTCCGCCGCGCCCTGGTCTTGGCCGGGAACAATCGCCTGGAACCGACGGACGGACGGACCCGGCGGACGGGGAGGGCGTTCGTCGGCCTCGCTGGCCGTCAAGAAACGGGACCGAGAAAGCCCCGCCTTCGGGAGGTCCAACCGCAGTAAACGGGGCACCCGTTCCAGACGCGCACGGCCGAGGGGAGGGCCGTTGCTGCCGCCGCCGTCTCGTCTGTCCTCGATGGCGATCTCCCCGTGGAACGGGACTTGGGCGGCATGCGTGCCCTCTCCTCTCCTCTCCTCTCCTCTCCTCCACTCACCTCTACTCTCATCCACTCTCCTCTCCTCTCCTCTCCTCTCCTCTCCTCTCCTCTCCTCTCCTCTCATCCAATCTCCTCTCCTCTCCTCTCCCCTGCTCGGCCTGGCCCGGCACGGTACAGCTCAGCTCGGCTCAGCTCAATTCGGATAGGATCGGCTCGGCTGCGGCTCAGCTCGGTCCGGCCCAGCTCAACTCGGATAGAGTCGGCTCAGATACGCTCGGTTCGGCTCGCCTAAGATCGGCTCGGCTCCGATCAGATCGGCTCGGCTCGGCTCGGCTCATTTCGCTTAAGATAGGCTCGACTCGGCTGAGCTCGGCTTGGCTTGGGTCAGCTCGGCTCAGCTCTGCTCAGCTCGCCTAAGATAGGGTCGCCTCGGCTTGGCTCTGTTGGCCTAAGATCGGCTCCGCTCGGCTCGTTTCTGCTCGGCTCGCCTAAGATAGGCTTGGCTCGGCTCGGCTCTGTTCGCCTAAGATCGGCTCCGCTCGGCTCGGCTCTGGTCGGCTCGCCTAGGATAGGCTCGGCTCAGAGGGTATACGCTCCCTGCCCGCGACGCTGTGCCTCCGCAGCAGGCGGATAGGGAGGTCAGACGAGGCTATTTCTGACGGGGTGCCCGGCCCGCCTCTCCATTCGCCCCCGTATACCTGCCGCGGTAAGGTCCCGGCGGGCTCTTTCCGTTCCCGGGGAGCCTCCCGGAATGGCGTGCGGCACGGCCGAGACCAATGCTCTCGCTGCCTAGTCGTCCATGGGCAGGGGGGGAGGAGGCGTTGCCAGAGACGGTGGCCAGGTCTACCCGGCAGGGGTAGTTGGGAAAGGGACGGAGGCCAGGTCTCCCCGGCAGAGGAAGGCGGCGGAGGCGGAGGCCAGGTCTACTCTACAGATGGAGGTGACGGAAGCGGAGGCCAGGTCTACCCGGCAGCTGGAAACGACGGAAGCGGAGGCCAGGTCTACCTCGGAGCCGGGCGCGCATCTTGCAAGAGGCGAGGCGTACGGCGGCTCAGTCTCCGCCGCGCCCTGGTCTTGGCCGGGAACAATCGCCTGGAACCGACGGACGGACGGACCCGGCGGACGGGGAGGGCGTTCGTCGGCCTCGCTGGCCGTCAAGAAACGGGACCGAGAAAGCCCCGCCTTCGGGAGGTCCAACCGCAGTAAACGGGGCACCCGTTCCAGACGCGCACGGCCGAGGGGAGGGCCGTTGCTGCCGCCGCCGTCTCGTCTGTCCTCGATGGCGATCTCCCCGTGGAACGGGACTTGGGCGGCATGCGTGCCCTCTCCTCTCCTCTCCTCTCCTCTCCTCTCCTCTCCTCTCCTCTCCTCTCCTCTCCTCTCCTCTCCTCTCCTCTCCTCTCCTCTCCTCTCCTCTCCTCTCCTCTCCTCTCCTCTCCTCTCCTCTCATCCAATCTCCTCTCCTCTCCTCTCCCCTGCTCGGCCTGGCCCGGCACGGTACAGCTCAGCTCGGCTCAGCTCAATTCGGATAGGATCGGCTCGGCTGCGGCTCAGCTCGGTCCGGCCCAGCTCAACTCGGATAGAGTCGGCTCAGATACGCTCGGTTCGGCTCGCCTAAGATCGGCTCGGCTCCGATCAGATCGGCTCGGCTCGGCTCGGCTCATTTCGCTTAAGATAGGCTCGACTCGGCTGAGCTCGGCTTGGCTTGGGTCAGCTCGGCTCAGCTCTGCTCAGCTCGCCTAAGATAGGGTCGCCTCGGCTCGGCTCTGTTCGCCTAAGATCGGCTCCGCTCGGCTCGGCTCTGGTCGGCTCGCCTAGGATAGGCTCGGCTCAGAGGGTATACGCTCCCTGCCCGCGACGCTGTGCCTCCGCAGCAGGCGGATAGGGAGGTCAGACGAGGCTATTTCTGACGGGGTGCCCGGCCCGCCTCTCCATTCGCCCCCGTATACCTGCCGCGGTAAGGTCCCGGCGGGCTCTTTCCGTTCCCGGGGAGCCTCCCGGAATGGCGTGCGGCACGGCCGAGACCAATGCTCTCGCTGCCTAGTCGTCCATGGGCAGGGGGGGAGGAGGCGTTGCCAGAGACGGTGGCCAGGTCTACCCGGCAGGGGTAGTTGGGAAAGGGACGGAGGCCAGGTCTCCCCGGCAGAGGAAGGCGGCGGAGGCGGAGGCCAGGTCTACTCTACAGATGGAGGTGACGGAAGCGGAGGCCAGGTCTACCCGGCAGCTGGAAACGACGGAAGCGGAGGCCAGGTCTACCTCGGAGCAGGGCGCGCATCTTGCAAGAGGCGAGGCGTACGGCGGCTCAGTCTCCGCCGCGCCCTGGTCTTGGCCGGGAACAATCGCCTGGAACCGACGGACGGACGGACCCGGCGGACGGGGAGGGCGTTCGTCGGCCTCGCTGGCCGTCAAGAAACGGGACCGAGAAAGCCCCGCCTTCGGGAGGTCCAACCGGAGTAAACGGGGCACCCGTTCCAGACGCGCACGGCCGAGGGGAGGGCCGTTGCTGCCGCCGCCGTCTCGTCTGTCCTCGATGGCGATCTCCCCGTGGAACGGGACTTGGGCGGCATGCGTGCCCTCTCCTCTCCTCTCCTCTCCTCTCCTCTCCTCTCCTCTCCTCTCCTCTCCTCTCCTCTCCTCTCCTCTCCTCTCCTCTCCTCTCCTCTCCTCTCCTCCACTCACCTCTACTCTCATCCACTCTCCTCTCCTCTCCTCTCCTCTCCTCTCCTCTCCTCTCCTCTCCTCTCCTCTCCTCTCCTCTCATCCAATCACCTCTCCTCTCCTCTCCTCTCCTCTCATCCAATCTCCTCTCCTCTCCTCTCCTCTCCTCTCCTCTCCTCTCCTCTCCTCTCCCCTGCTCGGCCTGGCCCGGCACGGTACAGCTCAGCTCGGCTCAGCTCAATTCGGATAGGATCGGCTCGGCTGCGGCTCAGCTCGGTCCGGCCCAGCTCAACTCGGATAGAGTCGGCTCAGATACGCTCGGTTCGGCTCGCCTAAGATCGGCTCGGCTCCGATCAGATCGGCTCGGCTCGGCTCGGCTCATTTCGCTTAAGATAGGCTCGACTCGGCTGAGCTCGGCTTGGCTTGGGTCAGCTCGGCTCAGCTCTGCTCAGCTCGCCTAAGATAGGGTCGCCTCGGCTTGGCTCTGTTGGCCTAAGATCGGCTCCGCTCGGCTCGTTTCTGCTCGGCTCGCCTAAGATAGGCTTGGCTCGGCTCGGCTCTGTTCGCCTAAGATCGGCTCCGCTCGGCTCGGCTCTGGTCGGCTCGCCTAGGATAGGCTCGGCTCAGAGGGTATACGCTCCCTGCCCGCGACGCTGTGCCTCCGCAGCAGGCGGATAGGGAGGTCAGACGAGGCTATTTCTGACGGGGTGCCCGGCCCGCCTCTCCATTCGCCCCCGTATACCTGCCGCGGTAAGGTCCCGGCGGGCTCTTTCCGTTCCCGGGGAGCCTCCCGGAATGGCGTGCGGCACGGCCGAGACCAATGCTCTCGCTGCCTAGTCGTCCATGGGCAGGGGGGGAGGAGGCGTTGCCAGAGACGGTGGCCAGGTCTACCCGGCAGGGGTAGTTGGGAAAGGGACGGAGGCCAGGTCTCCCCGGCAGAGGAAGGCGGCGGAGGCGGAGGCCAGGTCTACTCTACAGATGGAGGTGACGGAAGCGGAGGCCAGGTCTACCCGGCAGCTGGAAACGACGGAAGCGGAGGCCAGGTCTACCTCGGAGCAGGGCGCGCATCTTGCAAGAGGCGAGGCGTACGGCGGCTCAGTCTCCGCCGCGCCCTGGTCTTGGCCGGGAACAATCGCCTGGAACCGACGGACGGACGGACCCGGCGGACGGGGAGGGCGTTCGTCGGCCTCGCTGGCCGTCAAGAAACGGGACCGAGAAAGCCCCGCCTTCGGGAGGTCCAACCGCAGTAAACGGGGCACCCGTTCCAGACGCGCACGGCCGAGGGGAGGGCCGTTGCTGCCGCCGCCGTCTCGTCTGTCCTCGATGGCGATCTCCCCGTGGAACGGGACTTGGGCGGCATGCGTGCCCTCTCCTCTCCTCTCCTCTCCTCTCCTCTCCTCTCCTCTCCTCTCCTCTCCTCTCCTCTCCTCTCCTCTCCTCTCCTCTCCTCTCCTCTCCTCTCCTCTCCTCTCCTCTCCTCTCCTCTCCTCCAATCTCCTCTCCTCTCCTCTCCCCTGCTCGACCTGGCCCGGCACGGTACAGCTCAGCTCGGCTCAGCTCAATTCGGATAGGATCGGCTCGGCTGCGGCTCAGCTCGGTCCGGCCCAGCTCAACTCGGATAGAGTCGGCTCAGATACGCTCGGTTCGGCTCGCCTAAGATCGGCTCGGCTCCGATCAGATCGGCTCGGCTCGGCTCAGCTCATTTCGCTTAAGATAGGCTCGACTCGGCTGAGCTCGGCTTGGCTTGGGTCAGCTCGGCTCAGCTCTGCTCAGCTCGCCTAAGATAGGGTCGCCTCGGCTCGGCTCTGTTCGCCTAAGATCGGCTCCGCTCGGCTCGGCTCTGGTCGGCTCGCCTAGGATAGGCTCGGCTCAGAGGGTATACGCTCCCTGCCCGCGACGCTGTGCCTCCGCAGCAGGCGATAGGGAGGTCAGACGAGGCTATTTCTGACGGGGTGCCCGGCCCGCCTCTCCATTCGCCCCCGTATACCTGCCGCGGTAAGGTCCCGGCGGGCTCTTTCCGTTCCCGGGGAGCCTCCCGGAATGGCGTGCGGCACGGCCGAGACCAATGCTCTCGCTGCCTAGTCGTCCATGGGCAGGGGGGGAGGAGGCGTTGCCAGAGACGGTGGCCAGGTCTACCCGGCAGGGGTAGTTGGGAAAGGGACGGAGGCCAGGTCTCCCCGGCAGAGGAAGGCGGCGGAGGCGGAGGCCAGGTCTACTCTACAGATGGAGGTGACGGAAGCGGAGGCCAGGTCTACCCGGCAGCTGGAAACGACGGAAGCGGAGGCCAGGTCTACCTCGGAGCCGGGCGCGCATCTTGCAAGAGGCGAGGCGTACGGCGGCTCAGTCTCCGCCGCGCCCTGGTCTTGGCCGGGAACAATCGCCTGGAACCGACGGACGGACGGACCCGGCGGACGGGGAGGGCGTTCGTCGGCCTCGCTGGCCGTCAAGAAACGGGACCGAGAAAGCCCCGCCTTCGGGAGGTCCAAACGGAGTAAACGGGGCACCCGTTCCAGACGCGCACGGCCGAGGGGAGGGCCGTTGCTGCCGCCGCCGTCTCGTCTGTCCTCGATGGCGATCTCCCCGTGGAACGGGACTTGGGCGGCATGCGTGCCCTCTCCTCTCCTCTCCTCTCCTCTCCTCCACTCACCTCTACTCTCATCCACTCTCCTCTCCTCTCCTCTCCTCTCCTCTCCTCTCCTCTCCTCTCCTCTCCTCTCATCCAATCTCCTCTCCTCTCCTCTCCCCTGCTCGGCCTGGCCCGGCACGGTACAGCTCAGCTCGGCTCAGCTCAATTCGGATAGGATCGGCTCGGCTGCGGCTCAGCTCGGTCCGGCCCAGCTCAACTCGGATAGAGTCGGCTCAGATACGCTCGGTTCGGCTCGCCTAAGATCGGCTCGGCTCCGATCAGATCGGCTCGGCTCGGCTCGGCTCATTTCGCTTAAGATAGGCTCGACTCGGCTGAGCTCGGCTTGGCTTGGGTCAGCTCGGCTCAGCTCTGCTCAGCTCGCCTAAGATAGGGTCGCCTCGGCTTGGCTCTGTTGGCCTAAGATCGGCTCCGCTCGGCTCGTTTCTGCTCGGCTCGCCTAAGATAGGCTTGGCTCGGCTCGGCTCTGTTCGCCTAAGATCGGCTCCGCTCGGCTCGGCTCTGGTCGGCTCGCCTAGGATAGGCTCGGCTCAGAGGGTATACGCTCCCTGCCCGCGACGCTGTGCCTCCGCAGCAGGCGGATAGGGAGGTCAGACGAGGCTATTTCTGACGGGGTGCCCGGCCCGCCTCTCCATTCGCCCCCGTATACCTGCCGCGGTAAGGTCCCGGCGGGCTCTTTCCGTTCCCGGGGAGCCTCCCGGAATGGCGTGCGGCACGGCCGAGACCAATGCTCTCGCTGCCTAGTCGTCCATGGGCAGGGGGGGAGGAGGCGTTGCCAGAGACGGTGGCCAGGTCTACCCGGCAGGGGTAGTTGGGAAAGGGACGGAGGCCAGGTCTCCCCGGCAGAGGAAGGCGGCGGAGGCGGAGGCCAGGTCTACTCTACAGATGGAGGTGACGGAAGCGGAGGCCAGGTCTACCTCGGAGCAGGGCGCGCATCTTGCAAGAGGCGAGGCGTACGGCGGCTCAGTCTCCGCCGCGCCCTGGTCTTGGCCGGGAACAATCGCCTGGAACCGACGGACGGACGGACCCGGCGGACGGGGAGGGCGTTCGTCGGCCTCGCTGGCCGTCAAGAAACGGGACCGAGAAAGCCCCGCCTTCGGGAGGTCCAACCGGAGTAAACGGGGCACCCGTTCCAGACGCGCACGGCCGAGGGGAGGGCCGTTGCTGCCGCCGCCGTCTCGTCTGTCCTCGATGGCGATCTCCCCGTGGAACGGGACTTGGGCGGCATGCGTGCCCTCTCCTCTCCTCTCCTCTCCTCTCCTCTCCTCTCCTCTCCTCTCCTCTCCTCTCCTCTCCTCTCCTCTCCTCTCCTCTCCTCTCCTCTCCTCTCCTCTCCTCTCCTCTCCTCTCCTCTCCTCTCCTCCAATCTCCTCTCCTCTCCTCTCCCCTGCTCGACCTGGCCCGGCACGGTACAGCTCAGCTCGGCTCAGCTCAATTCGGATAGGATCGGCTCGGCTGCGGCTCAGCTCGGTCCGGCCCAGCTCAACTCGGATAGAGTCGGCTCAGATACGCTCGGTTCGGCTCGCCTAAGATCGGCTCGGCTCCGATCAGATCGGCTCGGCTCGGCTCGGCTCATTTCGCTTAAGATAGGCTCGACTCGGCTGAGCTCGGCTTGGCTTGGGTCAGCTCGGCTCAGCTCTGCTCAGCTCGCCTAAGATAGGGTCGCCTCGGCTCGGCTCTGTTCGCCTAAGATCGGCTCCGCTCGGCTCGGCTCTGGTCGGCTCGCCTAGGATAGGCTCGGCTCAGAGGGTATACGCTCCCTGCCCGCGACGCTGTGCCTCCGCAGCAGGCGATAGGGAGGTCAGACGAGGCTATTTCTGACGGGGTGCCCGGCCCGCCTCTCCATTCGCCCCCGTATACCTGCCGCGGTAAGGTCCCGGCGGGCTCTTTCCGTTCCCGGGGAGCCTCCCGGAATGGCGTGCGGCACGGCCGAGACCAATGCTCTCGCTGCCTAGTCGTCCATGGGCAGGGGGGGAGGAGGCGTTGCCAGAGACGGTGGCCAGGTCTACCCGGCAGGGGTAGTTGGGAAAGGGACGGAGGCCAGGTCTCCCCGACAGAGGAAGGCGGCGGAGGCGGAGGCCAGGTCTACTCTACAGATGGAGGTGACGGAAGCGGAGGCCAGGTCTACCCGGCAGCTGGAAACGACGGAAGCGGAGGCCAGGTCTACCTCGGAGCAGGGCGCGCATCTTGCAAGAGGCGAGGCGTACGGCGGCTCAGTCTCCGCCGCGCCCTGGTCTTGGCCGGGAACAATCGCCTGGAACCGACGGACGGACGGACCCGGCGGACGGGGAGGGCGTTCGTCGGCCTCGCTGGCCGTCAAGAAACGGGACCGAGAAAGCCCCGCCTTCGGGAGGTCCAACCGCAGTAAACGGGGCACCCGTTCCAGACGCGCACGGCCGAGGGGAGGGCCGTTGCTGCCGCCGCCGTCTCGTCTGTCCTCGATGGCGATCTCCCCGTGGAACGGGACTTGGGCGGCATGCGTGCCCTCTCCTCTCCTCTCCTCTCCTCTCCTCTCCTCTCCTCTCCTCTCCTCTCCTCTCCTCTCCTCTCCTCTCCTCTCCTCTCCTCTCCTCTCCTCTCCTCTCCTCTCCTCTCCTCTCCTCTCCTCTCCTCTCCTCTCCTCTCCTCTCATCCAATCTCCTCTCCTCTCCTCTCCCCTGCTCGGCCTGGCCCGGCACGGTACAGCTCAGCTCGGCTCAGCTCAATTCGGATAGGATCGGCTCGGCTGCGGCTCAGCTCGGTCCGGCCCAGCTCAACTCGGATAGAGTCGGCTCAGATACGCTCGGTTCGGCTCGCCTAAGATCGGCTCGGCTCCGATCAGATCGGCTCGGCTCGGCTCGGCTCATTTCGCTTAAGATAGGCTCGACTCGGCTGAGCTCGGCTTGGCTTGGGTCAGCTCGGCTCAGCTCTGCTCAGCTCGCCTAAGATAGGGTCGCCTCGGCTCGGCTCTGTTCGCCTAAGATCGGCTCCGCTCGGCTCGGCTCTGGTCGGCTCGCCTAGGATAGGCTCGGCTCAGAGGGTATACGCTCCCTGCCCGCGACGCTGTGCCTCCGCAGCAGGCGGATAGGGAGGTCAGACGAGGCTATTTCTGACGGGGTGCCCGGCCCGCCTCTCCATTCGCCCCCGTATACCTGCCGCGGTAAGGTCCCGGCGGGCTCTTTCCGTTCCCGGGGAGCCTCCCGGAATGGCGTGCGGCACGGCCGAGACCAATGCTCTCGCTGCCTAGTCGTCCATGGGCAGGGGGGGAGGAGGCGTTGCCAGAGACGGTGGCCAGGACTACCCGGCAGGGGTAGTTGGGAAAGGGACGGAGGCCAGGTCTCCCCGGCAGAGGAAGGCGGCGGAGGCGGAGGCCAGGTCTACTCTACAGATGGAGGTGACGGAAGCGGAGGCCAGGTCTACCCGGCAGCTGGAAACGACGGAAGCGGAGGCCAGGTCTACCTCGGAGCAGGGCGCGCATCTTGCAAGAGGCGAGGCGTACGGCGGCTCAGTCTCCGCCGCGCCCTGGTCTTGGCCGGGAACAATCGCCTGGAACCGACGGACGGACGGACCCGGCGGACGGGGAGGGCGTTCGTCGGCCTCGCTGGCCGTCAAGAAACGGGACCGAGAAAGCCCCGCCTTCGGGAGGTCCAACCGCAGTAAACGGGGCACCCGTTCCAGACGCGCACGGCCGAGGGGAGGGCCGTTGCTGCCGCCGCCGTCTCGTCTGTCCTCGATGGCGATCTCCCCGTGGAACGGGACTTGGGCGGCATGCGTGCCCTCTCCTCTCCTCTCCTCTCCTCTCCTCTCCTCTCCTCTCCTCTCCTCTCCTCTCCTCTCCTCTCCTCTCCTCTCCTCTCCTCTCCTCTCCTCTCCTCTCCTCCAATCTCCTCTCCTCTCCTCTCCCCTGCTCGACCTGGCCCGGCACGGTACAGCTCAGCTCGGCTCAGCTCAATTCGGATAGGATCGGCTCGGCTGCGGCTCAGCTCGGTCCGGCCCAGCTCAACTCGGATAGAGTCGGCTCAGATACGCTCGGTTCGGCTCGCCTAAGATCGGCTCGGCTCCGATCAGATCGGCTCGGCTCGGCTCGGCTCATTTCGCTTAAGATAGGCTCGACTCGGCTGAGCTCGGCTTGGCTTGGGTCAGCTCGGCTCAGCTCTGCTCAGCTCGCCTAAGATAGGGTCGCCTCGGCTCGGCTCTGTTCGCCTAAGATCGGCTCCGCTCGGCTCGGCTCTGGTCGGCTCGCCTAGGATAGGCTCGGCTCAGAGGGTATACGCTCCCTGCCCGCGACGCTGTGCCTCCGCAGCAGGCGATAGGGAGGTCAGACGAGGCTATTTCTGACGGGGTGCCCGGCCCGCCTCTCCATTCGCCCCCGTATACCTGCCGCGGTAAGGTCCCGGCGGGCTCTTTCCGTTCCCGGGGAGCCTCCCGGAATGGCGTGCGGCACGGCCGAGACCAATGCTCTCGCTGCCTAGTCGTCCATGGGCAGGGGGGGAGGAGGCGTTGCCAGAGACGGTGGCCAGGTCTACCCGGCAGGGGTAGTTGGGAAAGGGACGGAGGCCAGGTCTCCCCGGCAGAGGAAGGCGGCGGAGGCGGAGGCCAGGTCTACTCTACAGATGGAGGTGACGGAAGCGGAGGCCAGGTCTACCCGGCAGCTGGAAACGACGGAAGCGGAGGCCAGGTCTACCTCGGAGCCGGGCGCGCATCTTGCAAGAGGCGAGGCGTACGGCGGCTCAGTCTCCGCCGCGCCCTGGTCTTGGCCGGGAACAATCGCCTGGAACCGACGGACGGACGGACCCGGCGGACGGGGAGGGCGTTCGTCGGCCTCGCTGGCCGTCAAGAAACGGGACCGAGAAAGCCCCGCCTTCGGGAGGTCCAACCGCAGTAAACGGGGCACCCGTTCCAGACGCGCACGGCCGAGGGGAGGGCCGTTGCTGCCGCCGCCGTCTCGTCTGTCCTCGATGGCGATCTCCCCGTGGAACGGGACTTGGGCGGCATGCGTGCCCTCTCCTCTCCTCTCCTCTCCTCTCCTCTCCTCTCCTCCACTCACCTCTATTCTCATCCACTCTCCTCTCCTCTCCTCTCCTCTCCTCTCCTCTCCTCTCCTCTCCTCTCCTCTCATCCAATCTCCTCTCCTCTCCTCTCCCCTGCTCGGCCTGGCCCGGCACGGTACAGCTCAGCTCGGCTCAGCTCAATTCGGATAGGATCGGCTCGGCTGCGGCTCAGCTCGGTCCGGCCCAGCTCAACTCGGATAGAGTCGGCTCAGATACGCTCGGTTCGGCTCGCCTAAGATCGGCTCGGCTCCGATCAGATCGGCTCGGCTCGGCTCGGCTCATTTCGCTTAAGATAGGCTCGACTCGGCTGAGCTCGGCTTGGCTTGGGTCAGCTCGGCTCAGCTCTGCTCAGCTCGCCTAAGATAGGGTCGCCTCGGCTTGGCTCTGTTGGCCTAAGATCGGCTCCGCTCGGCTCGTTTCTGCTCGGCTCGCCTAAGATAGGCTTGGCTCGGCTCGGCTCTGTTCGCCTAAGATCGGCTCCGCTCGGCTCGGCTCTGGTCGGCTCGCCTAGGATAGGCTCGGCTCAGAGGGTATACGCTCCCTGCCCGCGACGCTGTGCCTCCGCAGCAGGCGGATAGGGAGGTCAGACGAGGCTATTTCTGACGGGGTGCCCGGCCCGCCTCTCCATTCGCCCCCGTATACCTGCCGCGGTAAGGTCCCGGCGGGCTCTTTCCGTTCCCGGGGAGCCTCCCGGAATGGCGTGCGGCACGGCCGAGACCAATGCTCTCGCTGCCTAGTCGTCCATGGGCAGGGGGGGAGGAGGCGTTGCCAGAGACGGTGGCCAGGTCTACCCGGCAGGGGTAGTTGGGAAAGGGACGGAGGCCAGGTCTCCCCGGCAGAGGAAGGCGGCGGAGGCGGAGGCCAGGTCTACTCTACAGATGGAGGTGACGGAAGCGGAGGCCAGGTCTACCTCGGAGCAGGGCGCGCATCTTGCAAGAGGCGAGGCGTACGGCGGCTCAGTCTCCGCCGCGCCCTGGTCTTGGCCGGGAACAATCGCCTGGAACCGACGGACGGACGGACCCGGCGGACGGGGAGGGCGTTCGTCGGCCTCGCTGGCCGTCAAGAAACGGGACCGAGAAAGCCCCGCCTTCGGGAGGTCCAACCGCAGTAAACGGGGCACCCGTTCCAGACGCGCACGGCCGAGGGGAGGGCCGTTGCTGCCGCCGCCGTCTCGTCTGTCCTCGATGGCGATCTCCCCGTGGAACGGGACTTGGGCGGCATGCGTGCCCTCTCCTCTCCTCTCCTCTCCTCTCCTCTCCTCTCCTCTCCTCTCCTCTCCTCTCCTCTCCTCTCCTCTCCTCTCCTCTCCTCTCCTCTCCTCTCCTCTCCTCTCCTCTCCTCTCCTCTCCTCTCCTCTCCTCTCCTCTCCTCTCCTCTCCTCTCCTCTCCTCTCCTCTCCTCCAATCTCCTCTCCTCTCCTCTCCCCTGCTCGACCTGGCCCGGCACGGTACAGCTCAGCTCGGCTCAGCTCAATTCGGATAGGATCGGCTCGGCTGCGGCTCAGCTCGGTCCGGCCCAGCTCAACTCGGATAGAGTCGGCTCAGATACGCTCGGTTCGGCTCGCCTAAAATCGGCTCGGCTCCGATCAGATCGGCTCGGCTCGGCTCGGCTCATTTCGCTTAAGATAGGCTCGACTCGGCTGAGCTCGGCTTGGCTTGGGTCAGCTCGGCTCAGCTCTGCTCAGCTCGCCTAAGATAGGGTCGCCTCGGCTTGGCTCTGTTGGCCTAAGATCGGCTCCGCTCGGCTCGTTTCTGCTCGGCTCGCCTAAGATAGGCTTGGCTCGGCTCGGCTCTGTTCGCCTAAGATCGGCTCCGCTCGGCTCGGCTCTGGTCGGCTCGCCTAGGATAGGCTCGGCTCAGAGGGTATACGCTCCCTGCCCGCGACGCTGTGCCTCCGCAGCAGGCGGATAGGGAGGTCAGACGAGGCTATTTCTGACGGGGTGCCCGGCCCGCCTCTCCATTCGCCCCCGTATACCTGCCGCGGTAAGGTCCCGGCGGGCTCTTTCCATTCCCGGGGAGCCTCCCGGAATGGCGTGCGGCACGGCCGAGACCAATGCTCTCGCTGCCTAGTCGTCCATGGGCAGGGGGGGAGGAGGCGTTGCCAGAGACGGTGGCCAGGTCTACCCGGCAGGGGTAGTTGGGAAAGGGACGGAGGCCAGGTCTCCCCGGCAGAGGAAGGCGGCGGAGGCGGAGGCCAGGTCTACTCTACAGATGGAGGTGATGGAAGCGGAGGCCAGGTCTACCCGGCAGCTGGAAACGACGGAAGCGGAGGCCAGGTCTACCTCGGAGCAGGGCGCGCATCTTGCAAGAGGCGAGGCGTACGGCGGCTCAGTCTCCGCCGCGCCCTGGTCTTGGCCGGGAACAATCGCCTGGAACCGACGGACGGACGGACCCGGCGGACGGGGAGGGCGTTCGTCGGCCTCGCTGGCCGTCAAGAAACGGGACCGAGAAAGCCCCGCCTTCGGGAGGTCCAACCGGAGTAAACGGGGCACCCGTTCCAGACGCGCACGGCCGAGGGGAGGGCCGTTGCTGCCGCCGCCGTCTCGTCTGTCCTCGATGGCGATCTCCCCGTGGAACGGGACTTGGGCGGCATGCGTGCCCTCTCCTCTCCTCTCCTCTCCTCTCCTCTCCTCTCCTCCACTCACCTCTACTCTCATCCACTCTCCTCTCCTCTCCTCTCCTCTCCTCTCCTCTCCTCTCCTCTCCTCTCATCCAATCTCCTCTCCTCTCCTCTCCCCTGCTCGGCCTGGCCCGGCACGGTACAGCTCAGCTCGGCTCAGCTCAATTCGGATAGGATCGGCTCGGCTGCGGCTCAGCTCGGTCCGGCCCAGCTCAACTCGGATAGAGTCGGCTCAGATACGCTCGGTTCGGCTCGCCTAAGATCGGCTCGGCTCCGATCAGATCGGCTCGGCTCGGCTCGGCTCATTTCGCTTAAGATAGGCTCGACTCGGCTGAGCTCGGCTTGGCTTGGGTCAGCTCGGCTCAGCTCTGCTCAGCTCGCCTAAGATAGGGTCGCCTCGGCTTGGCTCTGTTGGCCTAAGATCGGCTCCGCTCGGCTCGTTTCTGCTCGGCTCGCCTAAGATAGGCTTGGCTCGGCTCGGCTCTGTTCGCCTAAGATCGGCTCCGCTCGGCTCGGCTCTGGTCGGCTCGCCTAGGATAGGCTCGGCTCAGAGGGTATACGCTCCCTGCCCGCGACGCTGTGCCTCCGCAGCAGGCGGATAGGGAGGTCAGACGAGGCTATTTCTGACGGGGTGCCCGGCCCGCCTCTCCATTCGCCCCCGTATACCTGCCGCGGTAAGGTCCCGGCGGGCTCTTTCCGTTCCCGGGGAGCCTCCCGGAATGGCGTGCGGCACGGCCGAGACCAATGCTCTCGCTGCCTAGTCGTCCATGGGCAGGGGGGGAGGAGGCGTTGCCAGAGACGGTGGCCAGGACTACCCGGCAGGGGTAGTTGGGAAAGGGACGGAGGCCAGGTCTCCCCGGCAGAGGAAGGCGGCGGAGGCGGAGGCCAGGTCTACTCTACAGATGGAGGTGACGGAAGCGGAGGCCAGGTCTACCCGGCAGCTGGAAACGACGGAAGCGGAGGCCAGGTCTACCTCGGAGCAGGGCGCGCATCTTGCAAGAGGCGAGGCGTACGGCGGCTCAGTCTCCGCCGCGCCCTGGTCTTGGCCGGGAACAATCGCCTGGAACCGACGGACGGACGGACCCGGCGGACGGGGAGGGCGTTCGTCGGCCTCGCTGGCCGTCAAGAAACGGGACCGAGAAAGCCCCGCCTTCGGGAGGTCCAACCGCAGTAAACGGGGCACCCGTTCCAGACGCGCACGGCCGAGGGGAGGGCCGTTGCTGCCGCCGCCGTCTCGTCTGTCCTCGATGGCGATCTCCCCGTGGAACGGGACTTGGGCGGCATGCGTGCCCTCTCCTCTCCTCTCCTCTCCTCTCCTCTCCTCTCCTCTCCTCTCCTCTCCTCTCCTCTCCTCTCCTCTCCTCTCCTCTCCTCTCCTCTCCTCTCCTCTCCTCTCCTCTCCTCTCCTCTCCTCCAATCTCCTCTCCTCTCCTCTCCCCTGCTCGACCTGGCCCGGCACGGTACAGCTCAGCTCGGCTCAGCTCAATTCGGATAGGATCGGCTCGGCTGCGGCTCAGCTCGGTCCGGCCCAGCTCAACTCGGATAGAGTCGGCTCAGATACGCTCGGTTCGGCTCGCCTAAGATCGGCTCGGCTCCGATCAGATCGGCTCGGCTCGGCTCGGCTCATTTCGCTTAAGATAGGCTCGACTCGGCTGAGCTCGGCTTGGCTTGGGTCAGCTCGGCTCAGCTCTGCTCAGCTCGCCTAAGATAGGGTCGCCTCGGCTCGGCTCTGTTCGCCTAAGATCGGCTCCGCTCGGCTCGGCTCTGGTCGGCTCGCCTAGGATAGGCTCGGCTCAGAGGGTATACGCTCCCTGCCCGCGACGCTGTGCCTCCGCAGCAGGCGATAGGGAGGTCAGACGAGGCTATTTCTGACGGGGTGCCCGGCCCGCCTCTCCATTCGCCCCCGTATACCTGCCGCGGTAAGGTCCCGGCGGGCTCTTTCCGTTCCCGGGGAGCCTCCCGGAATGGCGTGCGGCACGGCCGAGACCAATGCTCTCGCTGCCTAGTCGTCCATGGGCAGGGGGGGAGGAGGCGTTGCCAGAGACGGTGGCCAGGTCTACCCGGCAGGGGTAGTTGGGAAAGGGACGGAGGCCAGGTCTCCCCGGCAGAGGAAGGCGGCGGAGGCGGAGGCCAGGTCTACTCTACAGATGGAGGTGACGGAAGCGGAGGCCAGGTCTACCCGGCAGCTGGAAACGACGGAAGCGGAGGCCAGGTCTACCTCGGAGCCGGGCGCGCATCTTGCAAGAGGCGAGGCGTACGGCGGCTCAGTCTCCGCCGCGCCCTGGTCTTGGCCGGGAACAATCGCCTGGAACCGACGGACGGACGGACCCGGCGGACGGGGAGGGCGTTCGTCGGCCTCGCTGGCCGTCAAGAAACGGGACCGAGAAAGCCCCGCCTTCGGGAGGTCCAACCGGAGTAAACGGGGCACCCGTTCCAGACGCGCACGGCCGAGGGGAGGGCCGTTGCTGCCGCCGCCGTCTCGTCTGTCCTCGATGGCGATCTCCCCGTGGAACGGGACTTGGGCGGCATGCGTGCCCTCTCCTCTCCTCTCCTCTCCTCTCCTCTCCTCCACTCACCTCTATTCTCATCCACTCTCCTCTCCTCTCCTCTCCTCTCCTCTCCTCTCCTCTCCTCTCCTCTCCTCTCATCCAATCTCCTCTCCTCTCCTCTCCCCTGCTCGGCCTGGCCCGGCACGGTACAGCTCAGCTCGGCTCAGCTCAATTCGGATAGGATCGGCTCGGCTGCGGCTCAGCTCGGTCCGGCCCAGCTCAACTCGGATAGAGTCGGCTCAGATACGCTCGGTTCGGCTCGCCTAAGATCGGCTCGGCTCCGATCAGATCGGCTCGGCTCGGCTCGGCTCATTTCGCTTAAGATAGGCTCGACTCGGCTGAGCTCGGCTTGGCTTGGGTCAGCTCGGCTCAGCTCTGCTCAGCTCGCCTAAGATAGGGTCGCCTCGGCTTGGCTCTGTTGGCCTAAGATCGGCTCCGCTCGGCTCGTTTCTGCTCGGCTCGCCTAAGATAGGCTTGGCTCGGCTCGGCTCTGTTCGCCTAAGATCGGCTCCGCTCGGCTCGGCTCTGGTCGGCTCGCCTAGGATAGGCTCGGCTCAGAGGGTATACGCTCCCTGCCCGCGACGCTGTGCCTCCGCAGCAGGCGGATAGGGAGGTCAGACGAGGCTATTTCTGACGGGGTGCCCGGCCCGCCTCTCCATTCGCCCCCGTATACCTGCCGCGGTAAGGTCCCGGCGGGCTCTTTCCGTTCCCGGGGAGCCTCCCGGAATGGCGTGCGGCACGGCCGAGACCAATGCTCTCGCTGCCTAGTCGTCCATGGGCAGGGGGGGAGGAGGCGTTGCCAGAGACGGTGGCCAGGTCTACCCGGCAGGGGTAGTTGGGAAAGGGACGGAGGCCAGGTCTCCCCGGCAGAGGAAGGCGGCGGAGGCGGAGGCCAGGTCTACTCTACAGATGGAGGTGACGGAAGCGGAGGCCAGGTCTACCCGGCAGCTGGAAACGACGGAAGCGGAGGCCAGGTCTACCTCGGAGCAGGGCGCGCATCTTGCAAGAGGCGAGGCGTACGGCGGCTCAGTCTCCGCCGCGCCCTGGTCTTGGCCGGGAACAATCGCCTGGAACCGACGGACGGACGGACCCGGCGGACGGGGAGGGCGTTCGTCGGCCTCGCTGGCCGTCAAGAAACGGGACCGAGAAAGCCCCGCCTTCGGGAGGTCCAACCGCAGTAAACGGGGCACCCGTTCCAGACGCGCACGGCCGAGGGGAGGGCCGTTGCTGCCACCGCCGTCTCGTCTGTCCTCGATGGCGATCGCCCCGTGGAACGGGACTTGGGCGGCATGCGTGCCCTCTCCTCTCCTCTCCTCTCCTCTCCTCTCCTCTCCTCTCCTCTCCTCTCCTCTCCTCTCCTCTCCTCTCCTCTCCTCTCCTCTCCTCTCCTCTCCTCTCCTCTCCTCTCATCCAATCTCCTCTCCTCTCCTCTCCCCTGCTCGGCCTGGCCCGGCACGGTACAGCTCAGCTCGGCTCAGCTCAATTCGGATAGGATCGGCTCGGCTGCGGCTCAGCTCGGTCCGGCCCAGCTCAACTCGGATAGAGTCGGCTCAGATACGCTCGGTTCGGCTCGCCTAAGATCGGCTCGGCTCCGATCAGATCGGCTCGGCTCGGCTCATTTCGCTTAAGATAGGCTCGACTCGGCTGAGCTCGGCTTGGCTTGGGTCAGCTCGGCTCAGCTCTGCTCAGCTCGCCTAAGATAGGGTCGCCTCGGCTCGGCTCTGTTCGCCTAAGATCGGCTCCGCTCGGCTCGGCTCTGGTCGGCTCGCCTAGGATAGGCTCGGCTCAGAGGGTATACGCTCCCTGCCCGCGACGCTGTGCCTCCGCAGCAGGCGGATAGGGAGGTCAGACGAGGCTATTTCTGACGGGGTGCCCGGCCCGCCTCTCCATTCGCCCCCGTATACCTGCCGCGGTAAGGTCCCGGCGGGCTCTTTCCGTTCCCGGGGAGCCTCCCGGAATGGCGTGCGGCACGGCCGAGACCAATGCTCTCGCTGCCTAGTCGTCCATGGGCAGGGGGGGAGGAGGCGTTGCCAGAGACGGTGGCCAGGTCTACCCGGCAGGGGTAGTTGGGAAAGGGACGGAGGCCAGGTCTCCCCGGCAGAGGAAGGCGGCGGAGGCGGAGGCCAGGTCTACTCTACAGATGGAGGTGACGGAAGCGGAGGCCAGGTCTACCCGGCAGCTGGAAACGACGGAAGCGGAGGCCAGGTCTACCTCGGAGCAGGGCGCGCATCTTGCAAGAGGCGAGGCGTACGGCGGCTCAGTCTCCGCCGCGCCCTGGTCTTGGCCGGGAACAATCGCCTGGAACCGACGGACGGACGGACCCGGCAGACGGGGAGGGCGTTCGTCGGCCTCGCTGGCCGTCAAGAAACGGGACCGAGAAAGCCCCGCCTTCGGGAGGTCCAACCGCAGTAAACGGGGCACCCGTTCCAGACGCGCACGGCCGAGGGGAGGGCCGTTGCTGCCGCCGCCGTCTCGTCTGTCCTCGATGGCGATCTCCCCGTGGAACGGGACTTGGGCGGCATGCGTGCCCTCTCCTCTCCTCTCCTCTCCTCTCCTCTCCTCTCCTCTCCTCTCCTCTCCTCTCCTCTCCTCTCCTCTCCTCTCCTCTCCTCTCCTCTCCTCTCCTCTCCTCTCCTCTCCTCTCCTCTCCTCTCCTCTCCTCTCCTCTCCTCTCCTCCAATCTCCTCTCCTCTCCTCTCCCCTGCTCGACCTGGCCCGGCACGGTACAGCTCAGCTCGGCTCAGCTCAATTCGGATAGGATCGGCTCGGCTGCGGCTCAGCTCGGTCCGGCCCAGCTCAACTCGGATAGAGTCGGCTCAGATACGCTCGGTTCGGCTCGCCTAAGATCGGCTCGGCTCCGATCAGATCGGCTCGGCTCGGCTCGGCTCATTTCGCTTAAGATAGGCTCGACTCGGCTGAGCTCGGCTTGGCTTGGGTCAGCTCGGCTCAGCTCTGCTCAGCTCGCCTAAGATAGGGTCGCCTCGGCTCGGCTCTGTTCGCCTAAGATCGGCTCCGCTCGGCTCGGCTCTGGTCGGCTCGCCTAGGATAGGCTCGGCTCAGAGGGTATACGCTCCCTGCCCGCGACGCTGTGCCTCCGCAGCAGGCGATAGGGAGGTCAGACGAGGCTATTTCTGACGGGGTGCCCGGCCCGCCTCTCCATTCGCCCCCGTATACCTGCCGCGGTAAGGTCCCGGCGGGCTCTTTCCGTTCCCGGGGAGCCTCCCGGAATGGCGTGCGGCACGGCCGAGACCAATGCTCTCGCTGCCTAGTCGTCCATGGGCAGGGGGGGAGGAGGCGTTGCCAGAGACGGTGGCCAGGTCTACCCGGCAGGGGTAGTTGGGAAAGGGACGGAGGCCAGGTCTCCCCGGCAGAGGAAGGCGGCGGAGGCGGAGGCCAGGTCTACTCTACAGATGGAGGTGACGGAAGCGGAGGCCAGGTCTACCCGGCAGCTGGAAACGACGGAAGCGGAGGCCAGGTCTACCTCGGAGCCGGGCGCGCATCTTGCAAGAGGCGAGGCGTACGGCGGCTCAGTCTCCGCCGCGCCCTGGTCTTGGCCGGGAACAATCGCCTGGAACCGACGGACGGACGGACCCGGCGGACGGGGAGGGCGTTCGTCGGCCTCGCTGGCCGTCAAGAAACGGGACCGAGAAAGCCCCGCCTTCGGGAGGTCCAACCGCAGTAAACGGGGCACCCGTTCCAGACGCGCACGGCCGAGGGGAGGGCCGTTGCTGCCGCCGCCGTCTCGTCTGTCCTCGATGGCGATCTCCCCGTGGAACGGGACTTGGGCGGCATGCGTGCCCTCTCCTCTCCTCTCCTCTCCTCTCCTCCACTCACCTCTACTCTCATCCACTCTCCTCTCCTCTCCTCTCCTCTCCTCTCCTCTCCTCTCCTCTCCTCTCATCCAATCTCCTCTCCTCTCCTCTCCCCTGCTCGGCCTGGCCCGGCACGGTACAGCTCAGCTCGGCTCAGCTCAATTCGGATAGGATCGGCTCGGCTGCGGCTCAGCTCGGTCCGGCCCAGCTCAACTCGGATAGAGTCGGCTCAGATACGCTCGGTTCGGCTCGCCTAAGATCGGCTCGGCTCCGATCAGATCGGCTCGGCTCGGCTCGGCTCATTTCGCTTAAGATAGGCTCGACTCGGCTGAGCTCGGCTTGGCTTGGGTCAGCTCGGCTCAGCTCTGCTCAGCTCGCCTAAGATAGGGTCGCCTCGGCTTGGCTCTGTTGGCCTAAGATCGGCTCCGCTCGGCTCGTTTCTGCTCGGCTCGCCTAAGATAGGCTTGGCTCGGCTCGGCTCTGTTCGCCTAAGATCGGCTCCGCTCGGCTCGGCTCTGGTCGGCTCGCCTAGGATAGGCTCGGCTCAGAGGGTATACGCTCCCTGCCCGCGACGCTGTGCCTCCGCAGCAGGCGGATAGGGAGGTCAGACGAGGCTATTTCTGACGGGGTGCCCGGCCCGCCTCTCCATTCGCCCCCGTATACCTGCCGCGGTAAGGTCCCGGCGGGCTCTTTCCGTTCCCGGGGAGCCTCCCGGAATGGCGTGCGGCACGGCCGAGACCAATGCTCTCGCTGCCTAGTCGTCCATGGGCAGGGGGGGAGGAGGCGTTGCCAGAGACGGTGGCCAGGTCTACCCGGCAGGGGTAGTTGGGAAAGGGACGGAGGCCAGGTCTCCCCGGCAGAGGAAGGCGGCGGAGGCGGAGGCCAGGTCTACTCTACAGATGGAGGTGACGGAAGCGGAGGCCAGGTCTACCCGGCAGCTGGAAACGACGGAAGCGGAGGCCAGGTCTACCTCGGAGCCGGGCGCGCATCTTGCAAGAGGCGAGGCGTACGGCGGCTCAGTCTCCGCCGCGCCCTGGTCTTGGCCGGGAACAATCGCCTGGAACCGACGGACGGACGGACCCGGCGGACGGGGAGGGCGTTCGTCGGCCTCGCTGGCCGTCAAGAAACGGGACCGAGAAAGCCCCGCCTTCGGGAGGTCCAACCGCAGTAAACGGGGCACCCGTTCCAGACGCGCACGGCCGAGGGGAGGGCCGTTGCTGCCGCCGCCGTCTCGTCTGTCCTCGATGGCGATCGCCCCGTGGAACGGGACTTGGGCGGCATGCGTGCCCTCTCCTCTCCTCTCCTCTCCTCTCCTCTCCTCTCCTCTCCTCTCCTCTCCTCTCCTCTCCTCTCCTGTCCTCTCATCCAATCTCCTCTCCTCTCCTCTCCCCTGCTCGGCCTGGCCCGGCACGGTACAGCTCAGCTCGGCTCAGCTCAATTCGGATAGGATCGGCTCGGCTGCGGCTCAGCTCGGTCCGGCCCAGCTCAACTCGGATAGAGTCGGCTCAGATACGCTCGGTTCGGCTCGCCTAAGATCGGCTCGGCTCCGATCAGATCGGCTCGGCTCGGCTCGGCTCATTTCGCTTAAGATAGGCTCGACTCGGCTGAGCTCGGCTTGGCTTGGGTCAGCTCGGCTCAGCTCTGCTCAGCTCGCCTAAGATAGGGTCGCCTCGGCTCGGCTCTGTTCGCCTAAGATCGGCTCCGCTCGGCTCGGCTCTGGTCGGCTCGCCTAGGATAGGCTCGGCTCAGAGGGTATACGCTCCCTGCCCGCGACGCTGTGCCTCCGCAGCAGGCGGATAGGGAGGTCAGACGAGGCTATTTCTGACGGGGTGCCCGGCCCGCCTCTCCATTCGCCCCCGTATACCTGCCGCGGTAAGGTCCCGGCGGGCTCTTTCCGTTCCCGGGGAGCCTCCCGGAATGGCGTGCGGCACGGCCGAGACCAATGCTCTCGCTGCCTAGTCGTCCATGGGCAGGGGGGGAGGAGGCGTTGCCAGAGACGGTGGCCAGGTCTACCCGGCAGGGGTAGTTGGGAAAGGGACGGAGGCCAGGTCTCCCCGGCAGAGGAAGGCGGCGGAGGCGGAGGCCAGGTCTACTCTACAGATGGAGGTGACGGAAGCGGAGGCCAGGTCTACCCGGCAGCTGGAAACGACGGAAGCGGAGGCCAGGTCTACCTCGGAGCAGGGCGCGCATCTTGCAAGAGGCGAGGCGTACGGCGGCTCAGTCTCCGCCGCGCCCTGGTCTTGGCCGGGAACAATCGCCTGGAACCGACGGACGGACGGACCCGGCGGACGGGGAGGGCGTTCGTCGGCCTCGCTGGCCGTCAAGAAACGGGACCGAGAAAGCCCCGCCTTCGGGAGGTCCAACCGGAGTAAACGGGGCACCCGTTCCAGACGCGCACGGCCGAGGGGAGGGCCGTTGCTGCCGCCGCCGTCTCGTCTGTCCTCGATGGCGATCTCCCCGTGGAACGGGACTTGGGCGGCATGCGTGCCCTCTCCTCTCCTCTCCTCTCCTCTCCTCTCCTCTCCTCTCCTCTCCTCTCCTCTCCTCTCCTCTCCTCTCCTCTCCTCTCCTCTCCTCTCCTCTCCTCTCCTCTCCTCTCCTCTCCTCTCCTCTCCTCTCCTCTCCTCTCCTCTCCTCTCCTCTCCTCTCCTCTCCTCTCCTCTCCTCTCCTCTCCTCCACTTACCTCTCCTCTCCTCTCCTCCACTCACCTCTACTCTCATCCACTCTCCTCTCCTCTCCTCTCCTCTCCTCTCCTCTCCTCTCCTCTCCTCTCCTCTCCTCTCATCCAATCTCCTCTCCTCTCCTCTCCCCTGCTCGGCCTGGCCCGGCACGGTACAGCTCAGCTCGGCTCAGCTCAATTCGGATAGGATCGGCTCGGCTGCGGCTCAGCTCGGTCCGGCCCAGCTCAACTCGGATAGAGTCGGCTCAGATACGCTCGGTTCGGCTCGCCTAAGATCGGCTCGGCTCCGATCAGATCGGCTCGGCTCGGCTCGGCTCATTTCGCTTAAGATAGGCTCGACTCGGCTGAGCTCGGCTTGGCTTGGGTCAGCTCGGCTCAGCTCTGCTCAGCTCGCCTAAGATAGGGTCGCCTCGGCTCGGCTCTGTTCGCCTAAGATCGGCTCCGCTCGGCTCGGCTCTGGTCGGCTCGCCTAGGATAGGCTCGGCTCAGAGGGTATACGCTCCCTGCCCGCGACGCTGTGCCTCCGCAGCAGGCGGATAGGGAGGTCAGACGAGGCTATTTCTGACGGGGTGCCCGGCCCGCCTCTCCATTCGCCCCCGTATACCTGCCGCGGTAAGGTCCCGGCGGGCTCTTTCCGTTCCCGGGGAGCCTCCCGGAATGGCGTGCGGCACGGCCGAGACCAATGCTCTCGCTGCCTAGTCGTCCATGGGCAGGGGGGGAGGAGGCGTTGCCAGAGACGGTGGCCAGGTCTACCCGGCAGGGGTAGTTGGGAAAGGGACGGAGGCCAGGTCTCCCCGGCAGAGGAAGGCGGCGGAGGCGGAGGCCAGGTCTACTCTACAGATGGAGGTGACGGAAGCGGAGGCCAGGTCTACCCGGCAGCTGGAAACGACGGAAGCGGAGGCCAGGTCTACCTCGGAGCAGGGCGCGCATCTTGCAAGAGGCGAGGCGTACGGCGGCTCAGTCTCCGCCGCGCCCTGGTCTTGGCCGGGAACAATCGCCTGGAACCGACGGACGGACGGACCCGGCGGACGGGGAGGGCGTTCGTCGGCCTCGCTGGCCGTCAAGAAACGGGACCGAGAAAGCCCCGCCTTCGGGAGGTCCAACCGGAGTAAACGGGGCACCCGTTCCAGACGCGCACGGCCGAGGGGAGGGCCGTTGCTGCCGCCGCCGTCTCGTCTGTCCTCGATGGCGATCTCCCCGTGGAACGGGACTTGGGCGGCATGCGTGCCCTCTCCTCTCCTCTCCTCTCCTCTCCTCTCCTCTCCTCTCCTCTCCTCTCCTCTCCTCTCCTCTCCTCTCCTCTCCTCTCCTCTCCTCTCCTCTCCTCTCCTCTCCTCTCCTCTCCTCTCCTCCACTTACCTCTCCTCTCCTCTCCTCCACTCACCTCTACTCTCATCCACTCTCCTCTCCTCTCCTCTCCTCTCCTCTCCTCTCCTCTCCTCTCCTCTCCTCTCCTCTCATCCAATCTCCTCTCCTCTCCTCTCCCCTGCTCGGCCTGGCCCGGCACGGTACAGCTCAGCTCGGCTCAGCTCAATTCGGATAGGATCGGCTCGGCTGCGGCTCAGCTCGGTCCGGCCCAGCTCAACTCGGATAGAGTCGGCTCAGATACGCTCGGTTCGGCTCGCCTAAGATCGGCTCGGCTCCGATCAGATCGGCTCGGCTCGGCTCGGCTCATTTCGCTTAAGATAGGCTCGACTCGGCTGAGCTCGGCTTGGCTTGGGTCAGCTCGGCTCAGCTCTGCTCAGCTCGCCTAAGATAGGGTCGCCTCGGCTTGGCTCTGTTGGCCTAAGATCGGCTCCGCTCGGCTCGTTTCTGCTCGGCTCGCCTAAGATAGGCTTGGCTCGGCTCGGCTCTGTTCGCCTAAGATCGGCTCCGCTCGGCTCGGCTCTGGTCGGCTCGCCTAGGATAGGCTCGGCTCAGAGGGTATACACTCCCTGCCCGCGACGCTGTGCCTCCGCAGCAGGCGGATAGGGAGGTCAGACGAGGCTATTTCTGACGGGGTGCCCGGCCCGCCTCTCCATTCGCCCCCGTATACCTGCCGCGGTAAGGTCCCGGCGGGCTCTTTCCGTTCCCGGGGAGCCTCCCGGAATGGCGTGCGGCACGGCCGAGACCAATGCTCTCGCTGCCTAGTCGTCCATGGGCAGGGGGGGAGGAGGCGTTGCCAGAGACGGTGGCCAGGTCTACCCGGCAGGGGTAGTTGGGAAAGGGACGGAGGCCAGGTCTCCCCGGCAGAGGAAGGCGGCGGAGGCGGAGGCCAGGTCTACTCTACAGATGGAGGTGACGGAAGCGGAGGCCAGGTCTACCCGGCAGCTGGAAACGACGGAAGCGGAGGCCAGGTCTACCTCGGAGCCGGGCGCGCATCTTGCAAGAGGCGAGGCGTACGGCGGCTCAGTCTCCGCCGCGCCCTGGTCTTGGCCGGGAACAATCGCCTGGAACCGACGGACGGACGGACCCGGCGGACGGGGAGGGCGTTCGTCGGCCTCGCTGGCCGTCAAGAAACGGGACCGAGAAAGCCCCGCCTTCGGGAGGTCCAACCGCAGTAAACGGGGCACCCGTTCCAGACGCGCACTGGCCGAGGGGAGGGCCGTTGCTGCCGCCGCCGTCTCGTCTGTCCTCGATGGCGATCTCCCCGTGGAACGGGACTTGGGCGGCATGCGTGCCCTCTCCTCTCCTCTCCTCTCCTCCACTCACCTCTACTCTCATCCACTCTCCTCTCCTCTCCTCTCCTCTCCTCTCCTCTCCTCTCCTCTCCTCTCCTCTCCTCTCATCCAATCTCCTCTCCTCTCCTCTCCCCTGCTCGGCCTGGCCCGGCACGGTACAGCTCAGCTCGGCTCAGCTCAATTCGGATAGGATCGGCTCGGCTGCGGCTCAGCTCGGTCCGGCCCAGCTCAACTCGGATAGAGTCGGCTCAGATACGCTCGGTTCGGCTCGCCTAAGATCGGCTCGGCTCCGATCAGATCGGCTCGGCTCGGCTCGGCTCATTTCGCTTAAGATAGGCTCGACTCGGCTGAGCTCGGCTTGGCTTGGGTCAGCTCGGCTCAGCTCTGCTCAGCTCGCCTAAGATAGGGTCGCCTCGGCTTGGCTCTGTTGGCCTAAGATCGGCTCCGCTCGGCTCGTTTCTGCTCGGCTCGCCTAAGATAGGCTTGGCTCGGCTCGGCTCTGTTCGCCTAAGATCGGCTCCGCTCGGCTCGGCTCTGGTCGGCTCGCCTAGGATAGGCTCGGCTCAGAGGGTATACGCTCCCTGCCCGCGACGCTGTGCCTCCGCAGCAGGCGGATAGGGAGGTCAGACGAGGCTATTTCTGACGGGGTGCCCGGCCCGCCTCTCCATTCGCCCCCGTATACCTGCCGCGGTAAGGTCCCGGCGGGCTCTTTCCGTTCCCGGGGAGCCTCCCGGAATGGCGTGCGGCACGGCCGAGACCAATGCTCTCGCTGCCTAGTCGTCCATGGGCAGGGGGGGAGGAGGCGTTGCCAGAGACGGTGGCCAGGTCTACCCGGCAGGGGTAGTTGGGAAAGGGACGGAGGCCAGGTCTCCCCGGCAGAGGAAGGCGGCGGAGGCGGAGGCCAGGTCTACTCTACAGATGGAGGTGACGGAAGCGGAGGCCAGGTCTACCTCGGAGCAGGGCGCGCATCTTGCAAGAGGCGAGGCGTACGGCGGCTCAGTCTCCGCCGCGCCCTGGTCTTGGCCGGGAACAATCGCCTGGAACCGACGGACGGACGGACCCGGCGGACGGGGAGGGCGTTCGTCGGCCTCGCTGGCCGTCAAGAAACGGGACCGAGAAAGCCCCGCCTTCGGGAGGTCCAACCGCAGTAAACGGGGCACCCGTTCCAGACGCGCACGGCCGAGGGGAGGGCCGTTGCTGCCGCCGCCGTCTCGTCTGTCCTCGATGGCGATCTCCCCGTGGAACGGGACTTGGGCGGCATGCGTGCCCTCTCCTCTCCTCTCCTCTCCTCTCCTCTCCTCTCCTCTCCTCTCCTCTCCTCTCCTCTCCTCTCCTCTCCTCTCCTCTCCTCTCCTCTCCTCTCCTCTCCTCTCCTCTCCTCTCCTCTCCTCTCCTCTCCTCTCCTCTCCTCTCCTCTCCTCTCCTCTCCTCTCCTCTCCTCCAATCTCCTCTCCTCTCCTCTCCCCTGCTCGACCTGGCCCGGCACGGTACAGCTCAGCTCGGCTCAGCTCAATTCGGATAGGATCGGCTCGGCTGCGGCTCAGCTCGGTCCGGCCCAGCTCAACTCGGATAGAGTCGGCTCAGATACGCTCGGTTCGGCTCGCCTAAGATCGGCTCGGCTCCGATCAGATCGGCTCGGCTCGGCTCGGCTCATTTCGCTTAAGATAGGCTCGACTCGGCTGAGCTCGGCTTGGCTTGGGTCAGCTCGGCTCAGCTCTGCTCAGCTCGCCTAAGATAGGGTCGCCTCGGCTCGGCTCTGTTCGCCTAAGATCGGCTCCGCTCGGCTCGGCTCTGGTCGGCTCGCCTAGGATAGGCTCGGCTCAGAGGGTATACGCTCCCTGCCCGCGACGCTGTGCCTCCGCAGCAGGCGATAGGGAGGTCAGACGAGGCTATTTCTGACGGGGTGCCCGGCCCGCCTCTCCATTCGCCCCCGTATACCTGCCGCGGTAAGGTCCCGGCGGGCTCTTTCCGTTCCCGGGGAGCCTCCCGGAATGGCGTGCGGCACGGCCGAGACCAATGCTCTCGCTGCCTAGTCGTCCATGGGCAGGGGGGGAGGAGGCGTTGCCAGAGACGGTGGCCAGGTCTACCCGGCAGGGGTAGTTGGGAAAGGGACGGAGGCCAGGTCTCCCCGACAGAGGAAGGCGGCGGAGGCGGAGGCCAGGTCTACTCTACAGATGGAGGTGACGGAAGCGGAGGCCAGGTCTACCCGGCAGCTGGAAACGACGGAAGCGGAGGCCAGGTCTACCTCGGAGCAGGGCGCGCATCTTGCAAGAGGCGAGGCGTACGGCGGCTCAGTCTCCGCCGCGCCCTGGTCTTGGCCGGGAACAATCGCCTGGAACCGACGGACGGACGGACCCGGCGGACGGGGAGGGCGTTCGTCGGCCTCGCTGGCCGTCAAGAAACGGGACCGAGAAAGCCCCGCCTTCGGGAGGTCCAACCGGAGTAAACGGGGCACCCGTTCCAGACGCGCACGGCCGAGGGGAGGGCCGTTGCTGCCGCCGCCGTCTCGTCTGTCCTCGATGGCGATCTCCCCGTGGAACGGGACTTGGGCGGCATGCGTGCCCTCTCCTCTCCTCTCCTCTCCTCTCCTCTCCTCTCCTCTCCTCTCCTCTCCTCTCCTCTCCTCTCCTCTCCTCTCCTCTCCTCTCCTCTCCTCTCCTCTCCTCTCCTCTCCTCTCCTCTCCTCTCCTCTCCTCTCCTCTCCTCTCCTCTCCTCTCCTCTCCTCTCCTCTCCTCTCCTCTCCTCTCCTCCAATCTCCTCTCCTCTCCTCTCCCCTGCTCGACCTGGCCCGGCACGGTACAGCTCAGCTCGGCTCAGCTCAATTCGGATAGGATCGGCTCGGCTGCGGCTCAGCTCGGTCCAGCCCAGCTCAACTCGGATAGAGTCGGCTCAGATACGCTCGGTTCGGCTCGCCTAAAATCGGCTCGGCTCCGATCAGATCGGCTCGGCTCGGCTCGGCTCATTTCGCTTAAGATAGGCTCGACTCGGCTGAGCTCGGCTTGGCTTGGGTCAGCTCGGCTCAGCTCTGCTCAGCTCGCCTAAGATAGGGTCGCCTCGGCTTGGCTCTGTTGGCCTAAGATCGGCTCCGCTCGGCTCGTTTCTGCTCGGCTCGCCTAAGATAGGCTTGGCTCGGCTCGGCTCTGTTCGCCTAAGATCGGCTCCGCTCGGCTCGGCTCTGGTCGGCTCGCCTAGGATAGGCTCGGCTCAGAGGGTATACGCTCCCTGCCCGCGACGCTGTGCCTCCGCAGCAGGCGGATAGGGAGGTCAGACGAGGCTATTTCTGACGGGGTGCCCGGCCCGCCTCTCCATTCGCCCCCGTATACCTGCCGCGGTAAGGTCCCGGCGGGCTCTTTCCATTCCCGGGGAGCCTCCCGGAATGGCGTGCGGCACGGCCGAGACCAATGCTCTCGCTGCCTAGTCGTCCATGGGCAGG
This sequence comes from Falco punctatus, assembly GCF_963210335.1. Classification (NCBI taxonomy): domain Eukaryota; kingdom Metazoa; phylum Chordata; class Aves; order Falconiformes; family Falconidae; genus Falco; species Falco punctatus. The sequence continues at coordinate 48,237 of NW_027660090.1, forward strand.
GGGGGAGGAGGCGTTGCCAGAGACGGTGGCCAGGTCTACCCGGCAGGGGTAGTTGGGAAAGGGACGGAGGCCAGGTCTCCCCGGCAGAGGAAGGCGGCGGAGGCGGAGGCCAGGTCTACTCTACAGATGGAGGTGACGGAAGCGGAGGCCAGGTCTACCCGGCAGCTGGAAACGACGGAAGCGGAGGCCAGGTCTACCTCGGAGCAGGGCGCGCATCTTGCAAGAGGCGAGGCGTACGGCGGCTCAGTCTCCGCCGCGCCCTGGTCTTGGCCGGGAACAATCGCCTGGAACCGACGGACGGACGGACCCGGCGGACGGGGAGGGCGTTCGTCGGCCTCGCTGGCCGTCAAGAAACGGGACCGAGAAAGCCCCGCCTTCGGGAGGTCCAACCGGAGTAAACGGGGCACCCGTTCCAGACGCGCACGGCCGAGGGGAGGGCCGTTGCTGCCGCCGCCGTCTCGTCTGTCCTCGATGGCGATCTCCCCGTGGAACGGGACTTGGGCGGCATGCGTGCCCTCTCCTCTCCTCTCCTCTCCTCTCCTCCACTCACCTCTACTCTCATCCACTCTCCTCTCCTCTCCTCTCCTCTCCTCTCCTCTCCTCTCCTCTCCTCTCATCCAATCTCCTCTCCTCTCCTCTCCCCTGCTCGGCCTGGCCCGGCACGGTACAGCTCAGCTCGGCTCAGCTCAATTCGGATAGGATCGGCTCGGCTGCGGCTCAGCTCGGTCCGGCCCAGCTCAACTCGGATAGAGTCGGCTCAGATACGCTCGGTTCGGCTCGCCTAAGATCGGCTCGGCTCCGATCAGATCGGCTCGGCTCGGCTCGGCTCATTTCGCTTAAGATAGGCTCGACTCGGCTGAGCTCGGCTTGGCTTGGGTCAGCTCGGCTCAGCTCTGCTCAGCTCGCCTAAGATAGGGTCGCCTCGGCTTGGCTCTGTTGGCCTAAGATCGGCTCCGCTCGGCTCGTTTCTGCTCGGCTCGCCTAAGATAGGCTTGGCTCGGCTCGGCTCTGTTCGCCTAAGATCGGCTCCGCTCGGCTCGGCTCTGGTCGGCTCGCCTAGGATAGGCTCGGCTCAGAGGGTATACGCTCCCTGCCCGCGACGCTGTGCCTCCGCAGCAGGCGGATAGGGAGGTCAGACGAGGCTATTTCTGACGGGGTGCCCGGCCCGCCTCTCCATTCGCCCCCGTATACCTGCCGCGGTAAGGTCCCGGCGGGCTCTTTCCGTTCCCGGGGAGCCTCCCGGAATGGCGTGCGGCACGGCCGAGACCAATGCTCTCGCTGCCTAGTCGTCCATGGGCAGGGGGGGAGGAGGCGTTGCCAGAGACGGTGGCCAGGTCTACCCGGCAGGGGTAGTTGGGAAAGGGACGGAGGCCAGGTCTCCCCGGCAGAGGAAGGCGGCGGAGGCGGAGGCCAGGTCTACTCTACAGATGGAGGTGACGGAAGCGGAGGCCAGGTCTACCCGGCAGCTGGAAACGACGGAAGCGGAGGCCAGGTCTACCTCGGAGCAGGGCGCGCATCTTGCAAGAGGCGAGGCGTACGGCGGCTCAGTCTCCGCCGCGCCCTGGTCTTGGCCGGGAACAATCGCCTGGAACCGACGGACGGACGGACCCGGCGGACGGGGAGGGCGTTCGTCGGCCTCGCTGGCCGTCAAGAAACGGGACCGAGAAAGCCCCGCCTTCGGGAGGTCCAACCGGAGTAAACGGGGCACCCGTTCCAGACGCGCACGGCCGAGGGGAGGGCCGTTGCTGCCACCGCCGTCTCGTCTGTCCTCGATGGCGATCGCCCCGTGGAACGGGACTTGGGCGGCATGCGTGCCCTCTCCTCTCCTCTCCTCTCCTCTCCTCTCCTCTCCTCTCCTCTCCTCTCCTCTCCTCTCCTCTCCTCTCCTCTCCTCTCCTCTCCTCTCCTCTCCTCTCCTCTCCTCTCCTCTCCTCTCCTCTCCTCTCCTCTCCTCTCCTCTCCTCTCCTCTCCTCTCCTCTCCTCTCCTCTCCTCTCCTCTCCTCTCCTCTCCTCTCCTCTCCTCTCCTCTCCTCTCATCCAATCTCCTCTCCTCTCCTCTCCCCTGCTCGGCCTGGCCCGGCACGGTACAGCTCAGCTCGGCTCAGCTCAATTCGGATAGGATCGGCTCGGCTGCGGCTCAGCTCGGTCCGGCCCAGCTCAACTCGGATAGAGTCGGCTCAGATACGCTCGGTTCGGCTCGCCTAAGATCGGCTCGGCTCCGATCAGATCGGCTCGGCTCGGCTCGGCTCATTTCGCTTAAGATAGGCTCGACTCGGCTGAGCTCGGCTTGGCTTGGGTCAGCTCGGCTCAGCTCTGCTCAGCTCGCCTAAGATAGGGTCGCCTCGGCTCGGCTCTGTTCGCCTAAGATCGGCTCCGCTCGGCTCGGCTCTGGTCGGCTCGCCTAGGATAGGCTCGGCTCAGAGGGTATACGCTCCCTGCCCGCGACGCTGTGCCTCCGCAGCAGGCGGATAGGGAGGTCAGACGAGGCTATTTCTGACGGGGTGCCCGGCCCGCCTCTCCATTCGCCCCCGTATACCTGCCGCGGTAAGGTCCCGGCGGGCTCTTTCCGTTCCCGGGGAGCCTCCCGGAATGGCGTGCGGCACGGCCGAGACCAATGCTCTCGCTGCCTAGTCGTCCATGGGCAGGGGGGGAGGAGGCGTTGCCAGAGACGGTGGCCAGGACTACCCGGCAGGGGTAGTTGGGAAAGGGACGGAGGCCAGGTCTCCCCGGCAGAGGAAGGCGGCGGAGGCGGAGGCCAGGTCTACTCTACAGATGGAGGTGACGGAAGCGGAGGCCAGGTCTACCCGGCAGCTGGAAACGACGGAAGCGGAGGCCAGGTCTACCTCGGAGCAGGGCGCGCATCTTGCAAGAGGCGAGGCGTACGGCGGCTCAGTCTCCGCCGCGCCCTGGTCTTGGCCGGGAACAATCGCCTGGAACCGACGGACGGACGGACCCGGCGGACGGGGAGGGCGTTCGTCGGCCTCGCTGGCCGTCAAGAAACGGGACCGAGAAAGCCCCGCCTTCGGGAGGTCCAACCGCAGTAAACGGGGCACCCGTTCCAGACGCGCACGGCCGAGGGGAGGGCCGTTGCTGCCGCCGCCGTCTCGTCTGTCCTCGATGGCGATCTCCCCGTGGAACGGGACTTGGGCGGCATGCGTGCCCTCTCCTCTCCTCTCCTCTCCTCTCCTCTCCTCTCCTCTCCTCTCCTCTCCTCTCCTCTCCTCTCCTCTCCTCTCCTCTCCTCTCCTCTCCTCTCCTCTCCTCTCCTCTCCTCTCCTCTCCTCTCCTCTCCTCTCCTCTCCTCTCCTCTCCTCTCCTCTCCTCCAATCTCCTCTCCTCTCCTCTCCCCTGCTCGACCTGGCCCGGCACGGTACAGCTCAGCTCGGCTCAGCTCAATTCGGATAGGATCGGCTCGGCTGCGGCTCAGCTCGGTCCGGCCCAGCTCAACTCGGATAGAGTCGGCTCAGATACGCTCGGTTCGGCTCGCCTAAGATCGGCTCGGCTCCGATCAGATCAGCTCGGCTCGGCTCGGCTCATTTCGCTTAAGATAGGCTCGACTCGGCTGAGCTCGGCTTGGCTTGGGTCAGCTCGGCTCAGCTCTGCTCAGCTCGCCTAAGATAGGGTCGCCTCGGCTCGGCTCTGTTCGCCTAAGATCGGCTCCGCTCGGCTCGGCTCTGGTCGGCTCGCCTAGGATAGGCTCGGCTCAGAGGGTATACGCTCCCTGCCCGCGACGCTGTGCCTCCGCAGCAGGCGATAGGGAGGTCAGACGAGGCTATTTCTGACGGGGTGCCCGGCCCGCCTCTCCATTCGCCCCCGTATACCTGCCGCGGTAAGGTCCCGGCGGGCTCTTTCCGTTCCCGGGGAGCCTCCCGGAATGGCGTGCGGCACGGCCGAGACCAATGCTCTCGCTGCCTAGTCGTCCATGGGCAGGGGGGGAGGAGGCGTTGCCAGAGACGGTGGCCAGGTCTACCCGGCAGGGGTAGTTGGGAAAGGGACGGAGGCCAGGTCTCCCCGGCAGAGGAAGGCGGCGGAGGCGGAGGCCAGGTCTACTCTACAGATGGAGGTGACGGAAGCGGAGGCCAGGTCTACCCGGCAGCTGGAAACGACGGAAGCGGAGGCCAGGTCTACCTCGGAGCCGGGCGCGCATCTTGCAAGAGGCGAGGCGTACGGCGGCTCAGTCTCCGCCGCGCCCTGGTCTTGGCCGGGAACAATCGCCTGGAACCGACGGACGGACGGACCCGGCGGACGGGGAGGGCGTTCGTCGGCCTCGCTGGCCGTCAAGAAACGGGACCGAGAAAGCCCCGCCTTCGGGAGGTCCAACCGCAGTAAACGGGGCACCCGTTCCAGACGCGCACGGCCGAGGGGAGGGCCGTTGCTGCCGCCGCCGTCTCGTCTGTCCTCGATGGTGATCTCCCCGTGGAACGGGACTTGGGCGGCATGCGTGCCCTCTCCTCTCCTCTCCTCTCCTCTCCTCCACTCACCTCTATTCTCATCCACTCTCCTCTCCTCTCCTCTCCTCTCCTCTCCTCTCCTCTCCTCTCCTCTCCTCTCATCCAATCTCCTCTCCTCTCCTCTCCCCTGCTCGGCCTGGCCCGGCACGGTACAGCTCAGCTCGGCTCAGCTCAATTCGGATAGGATCGGCTCGGCTGCGGCTCAGCTCGGTCCGGCCCAGCTCAACTCGGATAGAGTCGGCTCAGATACGCTCGGTTCGGCTCGCCTAAGATCGGCTCGGCTCCGATCAGATCGGCTCGGCTCGGCTCGGCTCATTTCGCTTAAGATAGGCTCGACTCGGCTGAGCTCGGCTTGGCTTGGGTCAGCTCGGCTCAGCTCTGCTCAGCTCGCCTAAGATAGGGTCGCCTCGGCTTGGCTCTGTTGGCCTAAGATCGGCTCCGCTCGGCTCGTTTCTGCTCGGCTCGCCTAAGATAGGCTTGGCTCGGCTCGGCTCTGTTCGCCTAAGATCGGCTCCGCTCGGCTCGGCTCTGGTCGGCTCGCCTAGGATAGGCTCGGCTCAGAGGGTATACGCTCCCTGCCCGCGACGCTGTGCCTCCGCAGCAGGCGGATAGGGAGGTCAGACGAGGCTATTTCTGACGGGGTGCCCGGCCCGCCTCTCCATTCGCCCCCGTATACCTGCCGCGGTAAGGTCCCGGCGGGCTCTTTCCGTTCCCGGGGAGCCTCCCGGAATGGCGTGCGGCACGGCCGAGACCAATGCTCTCGCTGCCTAGTCGTCCATGGGCAGGGGGGGAGGAGGCGTTGCCAGAGACGGTGGCCAGGTCTACCCGGCAGGGGTAGTTGGGAAAGGGACGGAGGCCAGGTCTCCCCGGCAGAGGAAGGCGGCGGAGGCGGAGGCCAGGTCTACTCTACAGATGGAGGTGACGGAAGCGGAGGCCAGGTCTACCCGGCAGCTGGAAACGACGGAAGCGGAGGCCAGGTCTACCTCGGAGCAGGGCGCGCATCTTGCAAGAGGCGAGGCGTACGGCGGCTCAGTCTCCGCCGCGCCCTGGTCTTGGCCGGGAACAATCGCCTGGAACCGACGGACGGACGGACCCGGCGGACGGGGAGGGCGTTCGTCGGCCTCGCTGGCCGTCAAGAAACGGGACCGAGAAAGCCCCGCCTTCGGGAGGTCCAACCGGAGTAAACGGGGCACCCGTTCCAGACGCGCACGGCCGAGGGGAGGGCCGTTGCTGCCACCGCCGTCTCGTCTGTCCTCGATGGCGATCGCCCCGTGGAACGGGACTTGGGCGGCATGCGTGCCCTCTCCTCTCCTCTCCTCTCCTCTCCTCTCCTCTCCTCTCCTCTCCTCTCCTCTCCTCTCCTCTCCTCTCCTCTCCTCTCCTCTCCTCTCCTCTCCTCTCCTCTCCTCTCCTCTCCTCTCCTCTCCTCTCCTCTCCTCTCCTCTCCTCTCCTCTCCTCTCCTCTCCTCTCCTCTCCTCTCATCCAATCTCCTCTCCTCTCCTCTCCCCTGCTCGGCCTGGCCCGGCACGGTACAGCTCAGCTCGGCTCAGCTCAATTCGGATAGGATCGGCTCGGCTGCGGCTCAGCTCGGTCCGGCCCAGCTCAACTCGGATAGAGTCGGCTCAGATACGCTCGGTTCGGCTCGCCTAAGATCGGCTCGGCTCCGATCAGATCGGCTCGGCTCGGCTCGGCTCATTTCGCTTAAGATAGGCTCGACTCGGCTGAGCTCGGCTTGGCTTGGGTCAGCTCGGCTCAGCTCTGCTCAGCTCGCCTAAGATAGGGTCGCCTCGGCTCGGCTCTGTTCGCCTAAGATCGGCTCCGCTCGGCTCGGCTCTGGTCGGCTCGCCTAGGATAGGCTCGGCTCAGAGGGTATACGCTCCCTGCCCGCGACGCTGTGCCTCCGCAGCAGGCGGATAGGGAGGTCAGACGAGGCTATTTCTGACGGGGTGCCCGGCCCGCCTCTCCATTCGCCCCCGTATACCTGCCGCGGTAAGGTCCCGGCGGGCTCTTTCCGTTCCCGGGGAGCCTCCCGGAATGGCGTGCGGCACGGCCGAGACCAATGCTCTCGCTGCCTAGTCGTCCATGGGCAGGGGGGGAGGAGGCGTTGCCAGAGACGGTGGCCAGGACTACCCGGCAGGGGTAGTTGGGAAAGGGACGGAGGCCAGGTCTCCCCGGCAGAGGAAGGCGGCGGAGGCGGAGGCCAGGTCTACTCTACAGATGGAGGTGACGGAAGCGGAGGCCAGGTCTACCCGGCAGCTGGAAACGACGGAAGCGGAGGCCAGGTCTACCTCGGAGCAGGGCGCGCATCTTGCAAGAGGCGAGGCGTACGGCGGCTCAGTCTCCGCCGCGCCCTGGTCTTGGCCGGGAACAATCGCCTGGAACCGACGGACGGACGGACCCGGCGGACGGGGAGGGCGTTCGTCGGCCTCGCTGGCCGTCAAGAAACGGGACCGAGAAAGCCCCGCCTTCGGGAGGTCCAACCGCAGTAAACGGGGCACCCGTTCCAGACGCGCACGGCCGAGGGGAGGGCCGTTGCTGCCGCCGCCGTCTCGTCTGTCCTCGATGGCGATCTCCCCGTGGAACGGGACTTGGGCGGCATGCGTGCCCTCTCCTCTCCTCTCCTCTCCTCTCCTCTCCTCTCCTCTCCTCTCCTCTCCTCTCCTCTCCTCTCCTCTCCTCTCCTCTCCTCTCCTCTCCTCTCCTCTCCTCTCCTCTCCTCTCCTCTCCTCTCCTCTCCTCTCCTCTCCTCTCCTCTCCTCTCCTCCAATCTCCTCTCCTCTCCTCTCCCCTGCTCGACCTGGCCCGGCACGGTACAGCTCAGCTCGGCTCAGCTCAATTCGGATAGGATCGGCTCGGCTGCGGCTCAGCTCGGTCCGGCCCAGCTCAACTCGGATAGAGTCGGCTCAGATACGCTCGGTTCGGCTCGCCTAAGATCGGCTCGGCTCCGATCAGATCAGCTCGGCTCGGCTCGGCTCATTTCGCTTAAGATAGGCTCGACTCGGCTGAGCTCGGCTTGGCTTGGGTCAGCTCGGCTCAGCTCTGCTCAGCTCGCCTAAGATAGGGTCGCCTCGGCTCGGCTCTGTTCGCCTAAGATCGGCTCCGCTCGGCTCGGCTCTGGTCGGCTCGCCTAGGATAGGCTCGGCTCAGAGGGTATACGCTCCCTGCCCGCGACGCTGTGCCTCCGCAGCAGGCGATAGGGAGGTCAGACGAGGCTATTTCTGACGGGGTGCCCGGCCCGCCTCTCCATTCGCCCCCGTATACCTGCCGCGGTAAGGTCCCGGCGGGCTCTTTCCGTTCCCGGGGAGCCTCCCGGAATGGCGTGCGGCACGGCCGAGACCAATGCTCTCGCTGCCTAGTCGTCCATGGGCAGGGGGGGAGGAGGCGTTGCCAGAGACGGTGGCCAGGTCTACCCGGCAGGGGTAGTTGGGAAAGGGACGGAGGCCAGGTCTCCCCGGCAGAGGAAGGCGGCGGAGGCGGAGGCCAGGTCTACTCTACAGATGGAGGTGACGGAAGCGGAGGCCAGGTCTACCCGGCAGCTGGAAACGACGGAAGCGGAGGCCAGGTCTACCTCGGAGCCGGGCGCGCATCTTGCAAGAGGCGAGGCGTACGGCGGCTCAGTCTCCGCCGCGCCCTGGTCTTGGCCGGGAACAATCGCCTGGAACCGACGGACGGACGGACCCGGCGGACGGGGAGGGCGTTCGTCGGCCTCGCTGGCCGTCAAGAAACGGGACCGAGAAAGCCCCGCCTTCGGGAGGTCCAACCGCAGTAAACGGGGCACCCGTTCCAGACGCGCACGGCCGAGGGGAGGGCCGTTGCTGCCGCCGCCGTCTCGTCTGTCCTCGATGGTGATCTCCCCGTGGAACGGGACTTGGGCGGCATGCGTGCCCTCTCCTCTCCTCTCCTCTCCTCTCCTCCACTCACCTCTATTCTCATCCACTCTCCTCTCCTCTCCTCTCCTCTCCTCTCCTCTCCTCTCCTCTCCTCTCCTCTCATCCAATCTCCTCTCCTCTCCTCTCCCCTGCTCGGCCTGGCCCGGCACGGTACAGCTCAGCTCGGCTCAGCTCAATTCGGATAGGATCGGCTCGGCTGCGGCTCAGCTCGGTCCGGCCCAGCTCAACTCGGATAGAGTCGGCTCAGATACGCTCGGTTCGGCTCGCCTAAGATCGGCTCGGCTCCGATCAGATCGGCTCGGCTCGGCTCGGCTCATTTCGCTTAAGATAGGCTCGACTCGGCTGAGCTCGGCTTGGCTTGGGTCAGCTCGGCTCAGCTCTGCTCAGCTCGCCTAAGATAGGGTCGCCTCGGCTTGGCTCTGTTGGCCTAAGATCGGCTCCGCTCGGCTCGTTTCTGCTCGGCTCGCCTAAGATAGGCTTGGCTCGGCTCGGCTCTGTTCGCCTAAGATCGGCTCCGCTCGGCTCGGCTCTGGTCGGCTCGCCTAGGATAGGCTCGGCTCAGAGGGTATACGCTCCCTGCCCGCGACGCTGTGCCTCCGCAGCAGGCGGATAGGGAGGTCAGACGAGGCTATTTCTGACGGGGTGCCCGGCCCGCCTCTCCATTCGCCCCCGTATACCTGCCGCGGTAAGGTCCCGGCGGGCTCTTTCCGTTCCCGGGGAGCCTCCCGGAATGGCGTGCGGCACGGCCGAGACCAATGCTCTCGCTGCCTAGTCGTCCATGGGCAGGGGGGGAGGAGGCGTTGCCAGAGACGGTGGCCAGGTCTACCCGGCAGGGGTAGTTGGGAAAGGGACGGAGGCCAGGTCTCCCCGGCAGAGGAAGGCGGCGGAGGCGGAGGCCAGGTCTACTCTACAGATGGAGGTGACGGAAGCGGAGGCCAGGTCTACCCGGCAGCTGGAAACGACGGAAGCGGAGGCCAGGTCTACCTCGGAGCAGGGCGCGCATCTTGCAAGAGGCGAGGCGTACGGCGGCTCAGTCTCCGCCGCGCCCTGGTCTTGGCCGGGAACAATCGCCTGGAACCGACGGACGGACGGACCCGGCGGACGGGGAGGGCGTTCGTCGGCCTCGCTGGCCGTCAAGAAACGGGACCGAGAAAGCCCCGCCTTCGGGAGGTCCAACCGCAGTAAACGGGGCACCCGTTCCAGACGCGCACGGCCGAGGGGAGGGCCGTTGCTGCCACCGCCGTCTCGTCTGTCCTCGATGGCGATCGCCCCGTGGAACGGGACTTGGGCGGCATGCGTGCCCTCTCCTCTCCTCTCCTCTCCTCTCCTCTCCTCTCCTCTCCTCTCCTCTCCTCTCCTCTCCTCTCCTCTCCTCTCCTCTCCTCTTCTCTCCTCTCCTCTCCTCTCCTCTCCTCTCCTCTCCTCTCCTCTCCTCTCCTCTCATCCAATCTCCTCTCCTCTCCTCTCCCCTGCTCGGCCTGGCCCGGCACGGTACAGCTCAGCTCGGCTCAGCTCAATTCGGATAGGATCGGCTCGGCTGCGGCTCAGCTCGGTCCGGCCCAGCTCAACTCGGATAGAGTCGGCTCAGATACGCTCGGTTCGGCTCGCCTAAGATCGGCTCGGCTCCGATCAGATCGGCTCGGCTCGGCTCGGCTCATTTCGCTTAAGATAGGCTCGACTCGGCTGAGCTCGGCTTGGCTTGGGTCAGCTCGGCTCAGCTCTGCTCAGCTCGCCTAAGATAGGGTCGCCTCGGCTCGGCTCTGTTCGCCTAAGATCGGCTCCGCTCGGCTCGGCTCTGGTCGGCTCGCCTAGGATAGGCTCGGCTCAGAGGGTATACGCTCCCTGCCCGCGACGCTGTGCCTCCGCAGCAGGCGGATAGGGAGGTCAGACGAGGCTATTTCTGACGGGGTGCCCGGCCCGCCTCTCCATTCGCCCCCGTATACCTGCCGCGGTAAGGTCCCGGCGGGCTCTTTCCGTTCCCGGGGAGCCTCCCGGAATGGCGTGCGGCACGGCCGAGACCAATGCTCTCGCTGCCTAGTCGTCCATGGGCAGGGGGGGAGGAGGCGTTGCCAGAGACGGTGGCCAGGACTACCCGGCAGGGGTAGTTGGGAAAGGGACGGAGGCCAGGTCTCCCCGGCAGAGGAAGGCGGCGGAGGCGGAGGCCAGGTCTACTCTACAGATGGAGGTGACGGAAGCGGAGGCCAGGTCTACCCGGCAGCTGGAAACGACGGAAGCGGAGGCCAGGTCTACCTCGGAGCAGGGCGCGCATCTTGCAAGAGGCGAGGCGTACGGCGGCTCGGTCTCCGCCGCGCCCTGGTCTTGGCCGGGAACAATCGCCTGGAACCGACGGACGGACGGACCCGGCGGACGGGGAGGGCGTTCGTCGGCCTCGCTGGCCGTCAAGAAACGGGACCGAGAAAGCCCCGCCTTCGGGAGGTCCAACCGCAGTAAACGGGGCACCCGTTCCAGACGCGCACGGCCGAGGGGAGGGCCGTTGCTGCCGCCGCCGTCTCGTCTGTCCTCGATGGTGATCTCCCCGTGGAACGGGACTTGGGCGGCATGCGTGCCCTCTCCTCTCCTCTCCTCTCCTCTCCTCCACTCACCTCTATTCTCATCCACTCTCCTCTCCTCTCCTCTCCTCTCCTCTCCTCTCCTCTCCTCTCCTCTCCTCTCATCCAATCTCCTCTCCTCTCCTCTCCCCTGCTCGGCCTGGCCCGGCACGGTACAGCTCAGCTCGGCTCAGCTCAATTCGGATAGGATCGGCTCGGCTGCGGCTCAGCTCGGTCCGGCCCAGCTCAACTCGGATAGAGTCGGCTCAGATACGCTCGGTTCGGCTCGCCTAAGATCGGCTCGGCTCCGATCAGATCGGCTCGGCTCGGCTCGGCTCATTTCGCTTAAGATAGGCTCGACTCGGCTGAGCTCGGCTTGGCTTGGGTCAGCTCGGCTCAGCTCTGCTCAGCTCGCCTAAGATAGGGTCGCCTCGGCTTGGCTCTGTTGGCCTAAGATCGGCTCCGCTCGGCTCGTTTCTGCTCGGCTCGCCTAAGATAGGCTTGGCTCGGCTCGGCTCTGTTCGCCTAAGATCGGCTCCGCTCGGCTCGGCTCTGGTCGGCTCGCCTAGGATAGGCTCGGCTCAGAGGGTATACGCTCCCTGCCCGCGACGCTGTGCCTCCGCAGCAGGCGGATAGGGAGGTCAGACGAGGCTATTTCTGACGGGGTGCCCGGCCCGCCTCTCCATTCGCCCCCGTATACCTGCCGCGGTAAGGTCCCGGCGGGCTCTTTCCGTTCCCGGGGAGCCTCCCGGAATGGCGTGCGGCACGGCCGAGACCAATGCTCTCGCTGCCTAGTCGTCCATGGGCAGGGGGGGAGGAGGCGTTGCCAGAGACGGTGGCCAGGACTACCCGGCAGGGGTAGTTGGGAAAGGGACGGAGGCCAGGTCTCCCCGGCAGAGGAAGGCGGCGGAGGCGGAGGCCAGGTCTACTCTACAGATGGAGGTGACGGAAGCGGAGGCCAGGTCTACCCGGCAGCTGGAAACGACGGAAGCGGAGGCCAGGTCTACCTCGGAGCAGGGCGCGCATCTTGCAAGAGGCGAGGCGTACGGCGGCTCAGTCTCCGCCGCGCCCTGGTCTTGGCCGGGAACAATCGCCTGGAACCGACGGACGGACGGACCCGGCGGACGGGGAGGGCGTTCGTCGGCCTCGCTGGCCGTCAAGAAACGGGACCGAGAAAGCCCCGCCTTCGGGAGGTCCAACCGCAGTAAACGGGGCACCCGTTCCAGACGCGCACGGCCGAGGGGAGGGCCGTTGCTGCCGCCGCCGTCTCGTCTGTCCTCGATGGCGATCTCCCCGTGGAACGGGACTTGGGCGGCATGCGTGCCCTCTCCTCTCCTCTCCTCTCCTCTCCTCTCCTCTCCTCTCCTCTCCTCTCCTCTCCTCTCCTCTCCTCTCCTCTCCTCTCCTCTCCTCTCCTCTCCTCTCCTCTCCTCTCCTCTCCTCTCCTCCAATCTCCTCTCCTCTCCTCTCCCCTGCTCGACCTGGCCCGGCACGGTACAGCTCAGCTCGGCTCAGCTCAATTCGGATAGGATCGGCTCGGCTGCGGCTCAGCTCGGTCCGGCCCAGCTCAACTCGGATAGAGTCGGCTCAGATACGCTCGGTTCGGCTCGCCTAAGATCGGCTCGGCTCCGATCAGATCGGCTCGGCTCGGCTCGGCTCATTTCGCTTAAGATAGGCTCGACTCGGCTGAGCTCGGCTTGGCTTGGGTCAGCTCGGCTCAGCTCTGCTCAGCTCGCCTAAGATAGGGTCGCCTCGGCTCGGCTCTGTTCGCCTAAGATCGGCTCCGCTCGGCTCGGCTCTGGTCGGCTCGCCTAGGATAGGCTCGGCTCAGAGGGTATACGCTCCCTGCCCGCGACGCTGTGCCTCCGCAGCAGGCGATAGGGAGGTCAGACGAGGCTATTTCTGACGGGGTGCCCGGCCCGCCTCTCCATTCGCCCCCGTATACCTGCCGCGGTAAGGTCCCGGCGGGCTCTTTCCGTTCCCGGGGAGCCTCCCGGAATGGCGTGCGGCACGGCCGAGACCAATGCTCTCGCTGCCTAGTCGTCCATGGGCAGGGGGGGAGGAGGCGTTGCCAGAGACGGTGGCCAGGTCTACCCGGCAGGGGTAGTTGGGAAAGGGACGGAGGCCAGGTCTCCCCGGCAGAGGAAGGCGGCGGAGGCGGAGGCCAGGTCTACTCTACAGATGGAGGTGACGGAAGCGGAGGCCAGGTCTACCCGGCAGCTGGAAACGACGGAAGCGGAGGCCAGGTCTACCTCGGAGCCGGGCGCGCATCTTGCAAGAGGCGAGGCGTACGGCGGCTCAGTCTCCGCCGCGCCCTGGTCTTGGCCGGGAACAATCGCCTGGAACCGACGGACGGACGGACCCGGCGGACGGGGAGGGCGTTCGTCGGCCTCGCTGGCCGTCAAGAAACGGGACCGAGAAAGCCCCGCCTTCGGGAGGTCCAACCGCAGTAAACGGGGCACCCGTTCCAGACGCGCACGGCCGAGGGGAGGGCCGTTGCTGCCGCCGCCGTCTCGTCTGTCCTCGATGGCGATCTCCCCGTGGAACGGGACTTGGGCGGCATGCGTGCCCTCTCCTCTCCTCTCCTCTCCTCTCCTCCACTCACCTCTATTCTCATCCACTCTCCTCTCCTCTCCTCTCCTCTCCTCTCCTCTCCTCTCCTCTCCTCTCCTCTCATCCAATCTCCTCTCCTCTCCTCTCCCCTGCTCGGCCTGGCCCGGCACGGTACAGCTCAGCTCGGCTCAGCTCAATTCGGATAGGATCGGCTCGGCTGCGGCTCAGCTCGGTCCGGCCCAGCTCAACTCGGATAGAGTCGGCTCAGATACGCTCGGTTCGGCTCGCCTAAGATCGGCTCGGCTCCGATCAGATCGGCTCGGCTCGGCTCGGCTCATTTCGCTTAAGATAGGCTCGACTCGGCTGAGCTCGGCTTGGCTTGGGTCAGCTCGGCTCAGCTCTGCTCAGCTCGCCTAAGATAGGGTCGCCTCGGCTTGGCTCTGTTGGCCTAAGATCGGCTCCGCTCGGCTCGTTTCTGCTCGGCTCGCCTAAGATAGGCTTGGCTCGGCTCGGCTCTGTTCGCCTAAGATCGGCTCCGCTCGGCTCGGCTCTGGTCGGCTCGCCTAGGATAGGCTCGGCTCAGAGGGTATACGCTCCCTGCCCGCGACGCTGTGCCTCCGCAGCAGGCGGATAGGGAGGTCAGACGAGGCTATTTCTGACGGGGTGCCCGGCCCGCCTCTCCATTCGCCCCCGTATACCTGCCGCGGTAAGGTCCCGGCGGGCTCTTTCCGTTCCCGGGGAGCCTCCCGGAATGGCGTGCGGCACGGCCGAGACCAATGCTCTCGCTGCCTAGTCGTCCATGGGCAGGGGGGGAGGAGGCGTTGCCAGAGACGGTGGCCAGGTCTACCCGGCAGGGGTAGTTGGGAAAGGGACGGAGGCCAGGTCTCCCCGGCAGAGGAAGGCGGCGGAGGCGGAGGCCAGGTCTACTCTACAGATGGAGGTGACGGAAGCGGAGGCCAGGTCTACCCGGCAGCTGGAAACGACGGAAGCGGAGGCCAGGTCTACCTCGGAGCAGGGCGCGCATCTTGCAAGAGGCGAGGCGTACGGCGGCTCAGTCTCCGCCGCGCCCTGGTCTTGGCCGGGAACAATCGCCTGGAACCGACGGACGGACGGACCCGGCGGACGGGGAGGGCGTTCGTCGGCCTCGCTGGCCGTCAAGAAACGGGACCGAGAAAGCCCCGCCTTCGGGAGGTCCAACCGCAGTAAACGGGGCACCCGTTCCAGACGCGCACGGCCGAGGGGAGGGCCGTTGCTGCCGCCGCCGTCTCGTCTGTCCTCGATGGAGATCTCCCCGTGGAACGGGACTTGGGCGGCATGCGTGCCCTCTCCTCTCCTCTCCTCTCCTCTCCTCTCCTCTCCTCTCCTCTCCTCTCCTCTCCTCTCCTCTCCTCTCCTCTCCTCTCCTCTCCTCTCCTCTCCTCTCCTCTCCTCTCCTCTCCTCTCCTCTCCTCTCCTCTCCTCTCCTCTCCTCTCCTCTCCTCTCCTCTCCTCTCCTCTCCTCTCCTCTCCTCTCCTCTCCTCTCCTCTCCTCTCCTCTCCTCTCCTCTCCTCTCCTCTCCTCTCCTCTCCTCTCCTCTCTTCTCCTCTCCTCCACTTACCTCTCCTCTCCTCTCCTCCACTCACCTCTACTCTCATCCACTCTCCTCTCCTCTCCTCTCCTCTCCTCTCCTCTCCTCTCCTCTCCTCTCCTCTCCTCTCCTCTCATCCAATCTCCTCTCCTCTCCTCTCCCCTGCTCGGCCTGGCCCGGCACGGTACAGCTCAGCTCGGCTCAGCTCAATTCGGATAGGATCGGCTCGGCTGTGGCTCAGCTCGGTCCGGCCCAGCTCAACTCGGATAGAGTCGGCTCAGATACGCTCGGTTCGGCTCGCCTAAGATCGGCTCGGCTCCGATCAGATCGGCTCGGCTCGGCTCGACTCATTTCGCTTAAGATAGGCTCGACTCGGCTGAGCTCGGCTTGGCTTGGGTCAGCTCGGCTCAGCTCTGCTCAGCTCGCCTAAGATAGGGTCGCCTCGGCTCGGCTCTGTTCGCCTAAGATCGGCTCCGCTCGGCTCGGCTCTGGTCGGCTCGCCTAGGATAGGCTCGGCTCAGAGGGTATACGCTCCCTGCCCGCGACGCTGTGCCTCCGCAGCAGGCGGATAGGGAGGTCAGACGAGGCTATTTCTGACGGGGTGCCCGGCCCGCCTCTCCATTCGCCCCCGTATACCTGCCGCGGTAAGGTCCCGGCGGGCTCTTTCCGTTCCCGGGGAGCCTCCCGGAATGGCGTGCGGCACGGCCGAGACCAATGCTCTCGCTGCCTAGTCGTCCATGGGCAGGGGGGGAGGAGGCGTTGCCAGAGACGGTGGCCAGGTCTACCCGGCAGGGGTAGTTGGGAAAGGGACGGAGGCCAGGTCTCCCCGGCAGAGGAAGGCGGCGGAGGCGGAGGCCAGGTCTACTCTACAGATGGAGGTGACGGAAGCGGAGGCCAGGTCTACCCGGCAGCTGGAAACGACGGAAGCGGAGGCCAGGTCTACCTCGGAGCAGGGCGCGCATCTTGCAAGAGGCGAGGCGTACGGCGGCTCAGTCTCCGCCGCGCCCTGGTCTTGGCCGGGAACAATCGCCTGGAACCGACGGACGGACGGACCCGGCGGACGGGGAGGGCGTTCGTCGGCCTCGCTGGCCGTCAAGAAACGGGACCGAGAAAGCCCCGCCTTCGGGAGGTCCAACCGCAGTAAACGGGGCACCCGTTCCAGACGCGCACGGCCGAGGGGAGGGCCGTTGCTGCCGCCGCCGTCTCGTCTGTCCTCGATGGCGATCTCCCCGTGGAACGGGACTTGGGCGGCATGCGTGCCCTCTCCTCTCCTCTCCTCTCCTCTCCTCTCCTCTCCTCTCCTCTCCTCTCCTCTCCTCTCCTCTCCTCTCCTCTCCTCTCCTCTCCTCTCCTCTCCTCTCCTCTCCTCTCCTCTCCTCTCCTCTCCTCTCCTCTCCTCTCCTCTCCTCTCCTCTCCTCTCCTCTCCTCTCCTCTCCTCTCCTCTCCTCTCCTCCACTTACCTCTCCTCTCCTCTCCTCCACTCACCTCTACTCTCATCCACTCTCCTCTCCTCTCCTCTCCTCTCCTCTCCTCTCCTCTCCTCTCCTCTCCTCTCCTCTCATCCAATCTCCTCTCCTCTCCTCTCCCCTGCTCGGCCTGGCCCGGCACGGTACAGCTCAGCTCGGCTCAGCTCAATTCGGATAGGATCGGCTCGGCTGCGGCTCAGCTCGGTCCGGCCCAGCTCAACTCGGATAGAGTCGGCTCAGATACGCTCGGTTCGGCTCGCCTAAGATCGGCTCGGCTCCGATCAGATCGGCTCGGCTCGGCTCGGCTCATTTCGCTTAAGATAGGCTCGACTCGGCTGAGCTCGGCTTGGCTTGGGTCAGCTCGGCTCAGCTCTGCTCAGCTCGCCTAAGATAGGCTCGGCTCTGCTCGGCTCTGTTCGCCTAAGATCGGCTCCGCTCGGCTCGGCTCTGGTCGGCTCGCCTAGGATAGGCTCGGCTCAGAGGGTATACGCTCCCTGCCCGCGACGCTGTGCCTCCGCAGCAGGCGGATAGGGAGGTCAGACGAGGCTCTTTCTGACGGGGTGCCCGGCCCGCCTCTCCATTCGCCCCCGTATACCTGCCGTGGTAAGGTCCCGGCGGGCTCTTTCCGTTCCCGGGGAGCCTCCCGGAATGGCGTGCGGCACGGCCGAGACCAATGCTCTCGCTGCCTAGTCGTCCATGGGCAGGGGGGGAGGAGGCGTTGCCAGAGACGGTGGCCAGGTCTACCCGGCAGGGGTAGTTGGGAAAGGGACAGAGGCCAGGTCTCCCCGGCAGAGGAAGGCGGCGGAGGCGGAGGCCAGGTCTACTCTACAGATGGAGGTGACGGAAGCGGAGGCCAGGTCTACCCGGCAGCTGGAAACGACGGAAGCGGAGGCCAGGTCTACCTCGGAGCAGGGCGCGCATCTTGCAAGAGGCGAGGCGTACGGCGGCTCAGTCTCCGCCGCGCCCTGGTCTTGGCCGGGAACAATCGCCTGGAACCGACGGACGGACGGACCCGGCGGACGGGGAGGGCGTTCGTCGGCCTCGCTGGCCGTCAAGAAACGGGACCGAGAAAGCCCCGCCTTCGGGAGGTCCAACCGGAGTAAACGGGGCACCCGTTCCAGACGCGCACGGCCGAGGGGAGGGCCGTTGCTGCCGCCGCCGTCTCGTCTGTCCTCGATGGCGATCTCCCCGTGGAACGGGACTTGGGCGGCATGCGTGCCCTCTCCTCTCCTCTCCTCTCCTCTCCTCTCCTCTCCTCTCCTCTCCTCTCCTCTCCTCTCCTCTCCTCTCCTCTCCTCTCCTCTCCTCTCCTCTCCTCTCCTCTCCTCTCCTCCCCTCTCCTCTCCTCCACTCACCTCTCCTCTCCTCTCCTCTCCTCCACTCACCTCTACTCTCATCCACTCTCCTCTCCTCTCCTCTCCTCTCCTCTCCTCTCCTCTCCTCTCCTCTCCTCTCCTCTCCTCTCATCCAATCTCCTCTCCTCTCCTCTCCCCTGCTCGGCCTGGCCCGGCACGGTACAGCTCAGCTCGGCTCAGCTCAATTCGGATAGGATCGGCTCGGCTGCGGCTCAGCTCGGTCCGGCCCAGCTCAACTCGGATAGAGTCGGCTCAGATACGCTCGGTTCGGCTCGCCTAAGATCGGCTCGGCTCCGATCAGATCGGCTCGGCTCGGCTCATTTCGCTTAAGATAGGCTCGACTCGGCTGAGCTCGGCTTGGCTTGGGTCAGCTCGGCTCAGCTCTGCTCAGCTCGCCTAAGATAGGGTCGCCTCGGCTTGGCTCTGTTGGCCTAAGATTGGCTCCGCTCGGCTCGTTTCCGCTCGGCTCGCCTAAGATAGGCTCGGCTCGGCTCGGCTCTGTTCGCCTAAGATCGGCTCCGCTCGGCTCGGCTCTGGTCGGCTCGCCTAGGATAGGCTCGGCTCAGAGGGTATACGCTCCCTGCCCGCGACGCTGTGCCTCCGCAGCAGGCGGATAGGGAGGTCAGACGAGGCTATTTCTGACGGGGTGCCCGGCCCGCCTCTCCATTCGCCCCCGTATACCTGCCGCGGTAAGGTCCCGGCGGGCTCTTTCCGTTCCCGGGGAGCCTCCCGGAATGGCGTGCGGCACGGCCGAGACCAATGCTCTCGCTGCCTAGTCGTCCATGGGCAGGGGGGGAGGAGGCGTTGCCAGAGACGGTGGCCAGGTCTACCCGGCAGGGGTAGTTGGGAAAGGGACGGAGGCCAGGTCTCCCCGGCAGAGGAAGGCGGCGGAGGCGGAGGCCAGGTCTACTCTACAGATGGAGGTGACGGAAGCGGAGGCCAGGTCTACCCGGCAGCTGGAAACGACGGAAGCGGAGGCCAGGTCTACCTCGGAGCAGGGCGCGCATCTTGCAAGAGGCGAAGCGTACGGCGGCTCAGTCTCCGCCGCGCCCTGGTCTTGGCCGGGAACAATCGCCTGGAACCGACGGACGGACGGACCCGGCGGACGGGGAGGGCGTTCGTCGGCCTCGCTGGCCGTCAAGAAACGGGACCGAGAAAGCCCCGCCTTCGGGAGGTCCAACCGCAGTAAACGGGGCACCCGTTCCAGACGCGCACGGCCGAGGGGAGGGCCGTTGCTGCCGCCGCCGTCTCGTCTGTCCTCGATGGCGATCTCCCCGTGGAACGGGACTTGGGCGGCATGCGTGCCCTCTCCTCTCCTCTCCTCTCCTCTCCTCTCCTCTCCTCTCCTCTCCTCTCCTCTCCTCTCCTCTCCTCTCCTCTCCTCTCCTCTCCTCTCCTCTCCTCTCCTCTCCTCTCCTCTCCTCTCCTCTCCTCTCCTCTCCTCTCCTCTCCTCTCCTCTCCTCTCCTCTCCTCTCCTCCACTTACCTCTCCTCTCCTCTCCTCCACTCACCTCTACTCTCATCCACTCTCCTCTCCTCTCCTCTCCTCTCCTCTCCTCTCCTCTCCTCTCCTCTCATCCAATCTCCTCTCCTCTCCTCTCCCCTGCTCGGCCTGGCCCGGCACGGTACAGCTCAGCTCGGCTCAGCTCAATTCGGATAGGATCGGCTCGGCTGCGGCTCAGCTCGGTCCGGCCCAGCTCAACTCGGATAGAGTCGGCTCAGATACGCTCGGTTCGGCTCGCCTAAGATCGGCTCGGCTCCGATCAGATCGGCTCGGCTCGGCTCGGCTCATTTCGCTTAAGATAGGCTCGACTCGGCTGAGCTCGGCTTGGCTTGGGTCAGCTCGGCTCAGCTCTGCTCAGCTCGCCTAAGATAGGCTCGGCTCTGCTCGGCTCTGTTCGCCTAAGATCGGCTCCGCTCGGCTCGGCTCTGGTCGGCTCGCCTAGGATAGGCTCGGCTCAGAGGGTATACGCTCCCTGCCCGCGACGCTGTGCCTCCGCAGCAGGCGGATAGGGAGGTCAGACGAGGCTCTTTCTGACGGGGTGCCCGGCCCGCCTCTCCATTCGCCCCCGTATACCTGCCGCGGTAAGGTCCCGGCGGGCTCTTTCCGTTCCCGGGGAGCCTCCCGGAATGGCGTGCGGCACGGCCGAGACCAATGCTCTCGCTGCCTAGTCGTCCATGGGCAGGGGGGGAGGAGGCGTTGCCAGAGACGGTGGCCAGGTCTACCCGGCAGGGGTAGTTGGGAAAGGGACAGAGGCCAGGTCTCCCCGGCAGAGGAAGGCGGCGGAGGCGGAGGCCAGGTCTACTCTACAGATGGAGGTGACGGAAGCGGAGGCCAGGTCTACCCGGCAGCTGGAAACGACGGAAGCGGAGGCCAGGTCTACCTCGGAGCAGGGCGCGCATCTTGCAAGAGGCGAGGCGTACGGCGGCTCAGTCTCCGCCGCGCCCTGGTCTTGGCCGGGAACAATCGCCTGGAACCGACGGACGGACGGACCCGGCGGACGGGGAGGGCGTTCGTCGGCCTCGCTGGCCGTCAAGAAACGGGACCGAGAAAGCCCCGCCTTCGGGAGGTCCAACCGGAGTAAACGGGGCACCCGTTCCAGACGCGCACGGCCGAGGGGAGGGCCGTTGCTGCCGCCGCCGTCTCGTCTGTCCTCGATGGCGATCTCCCCGTGGAACGGGACTTGGGCGGCATGCGTGCCCTCTCCTCTCCTCTCCTCTCCTCTCCTCTCCTCTCCTCTCCTCTCCTCTCCTCTCCTCTCCTCTCCTCTCCTCTCCTCTCCTCTCCTCTCCTCTCCTCTCCTCTCCTCTCCTCTCCTCTCCTCTCCTCTCCTCTCCTCTCCTCTCCTCTCCTCTCCTCCCCTCTCCTCTCCTCCACTCACCTCTCCTCTCCTCTCCTCCACTCACCTCTACTCTCATCCACTCTCCTCTCCTCTCCTCTCCTCTCCTCTCCTCTCCTCTCCTCTCCTCTCCTCTCCTCTCATCCAATCTCCTCTCCTCTCCTCTCCCCTGCTCGGCCTGGCCCGGCACGGTACAGCTCAGCTCGGCTCAGCTCAATTCGGATAGGATCGGCTCGGCTGCGGCTCAGCTCGGTCCGGCCCAGCTCAACTCGGATAGAGTCGGCTCAGATACGCTCGGTTCGGCTCGCCTAAGATCGGCTCGGCTCCGATCAGATCGGCTCGGCTCGGCTCATTTCGCTTAAGATAGGCTCGACTCGGCTGAGCTCGGCTTGGCTTGGGTCAGCTCGGCTCAGCTCTGCTCAGCTCGCCTAAGATAGGGTCGCCTCGGCTTGGCTCTGTTGGCCTAAGATAGGCTCCGCTCGGCTCGTTTCCGCTCGGCTCGCCTAAGATAGGCTCGGCTCGGCTCGGCTCTGTTCGCCTAAGATCGGCTCCGCTCGGCTCGGCTCTGGTCGGCTCGCCTAGGATAGGCTCGGCTCAGAGGGTATACGCTCCCTGCCCGCGACGCTGTGCCTCCGCAGCAGGCGGATAGGGAGGTCAGACGAGGCTATTTCTGACGGGGTGCCCGGCCCGCCTCTCCATTCGCCCCCGTATACCTGCCGCGGTAAGGTCCCGGCGGGCTCTTTCCGTTCCCGGGGAGCCTCCCGGAATGGCGTGCGGCACGGCCGAGACCAATGCTCTCGCTGCCTAGTCGTCCATGGGCAGGGGGGGAGGAGGCGTTGCCAGAGACGGTGGCCAGGACTACCCGGCAGGGGTAGTTGGGAAAGGGACGGAGGCCAGGTCTCCCCGGCAGAGGAAGGCGGCGGAGGCGGAGGCCAGGTCTACTCTACAGATGGAGGTGACGGAAGCGGAGGCCAGGTCTACCCGGCAGCTGGAAACGACGGAAGCGGAGGCCAGGTCTACCTCGGAGCAGGGCGCGCATCTTGCAAGAGGCGAGGCGTACGGCGGCTCAGTCTCCGCCGCGCCCTGGTCTTGGCCGGGAACAATCGCCTGGAACCGACGGACGGACGGACCCGGCGGACGGGGAGGGCGTTCGTCGGCCTCGCTGGCCGTCAAGAAACGGGACCGAGAAAGCCCCGCCTTCGGGAGGTCCAACCGCAGTAAACGGGGCACCCGTTCCAGACGCGCACGGCCGAGGGGAGGGCCGTTGCTGCCGCCGCCGTCTCGTCTGTCCTCGATGGCGATCTCCCCGTGGAACGGGACTTGGGCGGCATGCGTGCCCTCTCCTCTCCTCTCCTCTCCTCTCCTCTCCTCTCCTCTCCTCTCCTCTCCTCTCCTCTCCTCTCCTCTCCTCTCCTCTCCTCTCCTCTCCTCTCCTCTCCTCTCCTCTCCTCTCCTCTCCTCTCCTCTCCTCCACTTACCTCTGCTCTCCTCTCCTCCACTCACCTCTACTCTCATCCACTCTCCTCTCCTCTCCTCTCCTCTCCTCTCCTCTCCTCTCCTCTCCTCTCCTCTCCTCTCCTCTCCTCTCCTCTCCTCTCCTCTCCTCTCCTCTCCTCTCCTCTCATCCAATCTCCTCTCCTCTCCTCTCCCCTGCTCGGCCTGGCCCGGCACGGTACAGCTCAGCTCGGCTCAGCTCAATTCGGATAGGATCGGCTCGGCTGCGGCTCAGCTCGGTCCGGCCCAGCTCAACTCGGATAGAGTCGGCTCAGATACGCTCGGTTCGGCTCGCCTAAGATCGGCTCGGCTCCGATCAGATCGGCTCGGCTCGGCTCGGCTCATTTCGCTTAAGATAGGCTCGACTCGGCTGAGCTCGGCTTGGCTTGGGTCAGCTCGGCTCAGCTCTGCTCAGCTCGCCTAAGATAGGGTCGCCTCGGCTTGGCTCTGTTGGCCTAAGATCGGCTCCGCTCGGCTCGTTTCCGCTCGGCTCGCCTAAGATAGGCTCGGCTCGGCTCGGCTCTGTTCGCCTAAGATCGGCTCCGCTCGGCTCGGCTCTGGTCGGCTCGCCTAGGATAGGCTCGGCTCAGAGGGTATACGCTCCCTGCCCGCGACGCTGTGCCTCCGCAGCAGGCGGATAGGGAGGTCAGACGAGGCTATTTCTGACGGGGTGCCCGGCCCGCCTCTCCATTCGCCCCCGTATACCTGCCGCGGTAAGGTCCCGGCGGGCTCTTTCCGTTCCCGGGGAGCCTCCCGGAATGGCGTGCGGCACGGCCGAGACCAATGCTCTCGCTGCCTAGTCGTCCATGGGCAGGGGGGGAGGAGGCGTTGCCAGAGACGGTGGCCAGGTCTACCCGGCAGGGGTAGTTGGGAACGGGACGGAGGCCAGGTCTCCCCGGCAGAGGAAGGCGGCGGAGGCGGAGGCCAGGTCTACTCTACAGATGGAGGTGACGGAAGCGGAGGCCAGGTCTACCCGGCAGCTGGAAACGACGGAAGCGGAGGCCAGGTCTACCTCGGAGCAGGGCGCGCATCTTGCAAGAGGCGAGGCGTACGGCGGCTCAGTCTCCGCCGCGCCCTAGTCTTGGCCGGGAACAATCGCCTGGAACCGACGGACGGACGGACCCGGCGGACGGGGAGGGCGTTCGTCGGCCTCGCTGGCCGTCAAGAAACGGGACCGAGAAAGCCCCGCCTTCGGGAGGTCCAACCGCAGTAAACGGGGCACCCGTTCCAGACGCGCACGGTCGAGGGGAGGGCCGTTGCTGCCGCCGCCGACTCGTCTGTCCTCGATGGCGATCTCCCCGTGGAACGGGACTTGGGCGGCATGCGTGCCCTCTCCTCTCGTCTCCTCTCCTCTCCTCTCCTCTCCTCTCCTCTCCTCTCCTCTCCTCTCCTCTCCTCTCCTCTCCTCTCCTCTCCTCTCCTCTCCTCTCCTCTCCTCTCCTCTCCTCTCCTCCACTCACCTCTCCTCCACTCACCTCTCCTCTCCTCTCCTCCACTCACCTCTACTCTCATCCACTCTCCTCTCCTCTCCTCTCCTCTCCTCTCCTCTCCTCTCCTCTCCTCTCCTCTCCTCTCATCCAATCTCCTCTCCTCTCCTCTCCTCTCCTCTCCTCTCCTCTCCTCTCCTCTCCTCTCCTCTCCTCTCCTCTCCTCTCCTCTCCCCTGCTCGGCCTGGCCCGGCACGGTACAGCTCAGCTCGGCTCAGCTCAATTCGGATAGGATCGGCTCGGCTGCGGCTCAGCTCGGTCCGGCCCAGCTCAACTCGGATAGAGTCGGCTCAGATACGCTCGGTTCGGCTCGCCTAAGATCGGCTCGGCTCCGATCAGATCGGCTCGGCTCGGCTCATTTCGCTTAAGATAGGCTCGACTCGGCTGAGCTCGGCTTGGCTTGGGTCAGCTCGGCTCAGCTCTGCTCAGCTCGCCTAAGATAGGGTCGCCTCGGCTTGGCTCTGTTGGCCTAAGATCGGCTCCGCTCGGCTCGTTTCTGCTCGGCTCGCCTAAGATAGGCTCGGCTCGGCTCGGCTCTGTTCGCCTAAGATCGGCTCCGCTCGGCTCGGCTCTGGTCGGCTCGCCTAGGATAGGCTCGGCTCAGAGGGTATACGCTCCCTGCCCGCGACGCTGTGCCTCCGCAGCAGGCGGATAGGGAGGTCAGACGAGGCTATTTCTGACGGGGTGCCCGGCCCGCCTCTCCATTCGCCCCCGTATACCTGCCGCGGTAAGGTCCCGGCGGGCTCTTTCCGTTCCCGGGGAGCCTCCCGGAATGGCGTGCGGCACGGCCGAGACCAATGCTCTCGCTGCCTAGTCGTCCATGGGCAGGGGGGGAGGAGGCGTTGCCAGAGACGGTGGCCAGGTCTACCCGGCAGGGGTAGTTGGGAAAGGGACGGAGGCCAGGTCTCCCCGGCAGAGGAAGGCGGCGGAGGCGGAGGCCAGGTCTACTCTACAGATGGAGGTGACGGAAGCGGAGGCCAGGTCTACCCGGCAGCTGGAAACGACGGAAGCGGAGGCCAGGTCTACCTCGGAGCAGGGCGCGCATCTTGCAAGAGGCGAGGCGTACGGCGGCTCAGTCTCCGCCGCGCCCTGGTCTTGGCCGGGAACAATCGCCTGGAACCGACGGACGGACGGACCCGGCGGACGGGGAGGGCGTTCGTCGGCCTCGCTGGCCGTCAAGAAACGGGACCGAGAAAGCCCCGCCTTCGGGAGGTCCAACCGGAGTAAACGGGGCACCCGTTCCAGACGCGCACGGCCGAGGGGAGGGCCGTTGCTGCCGCCGCCGTCTCGTCTGTCCTCGATGGCGATCTCCCCGTGGAACGGGACTTGGGCGGCATGCGTGCCCTCTCCTCTCCTCTCCTCTCCTCTCCTCTCCTCTCCTCTCCTCTCCTCTCCTCTCCTCTCCTCTCCTCTCCTCTCCTCTCCTCTCCTCTCCTCTCCTCTCCTCTCCTCTCCTCTCCTCTCCTCTCCTCTCCTCTCCTCTCCTCTCCTCTCCTCCACTTACCTCTCCTCTCCTCTCCTCCACTCACCTCTCCTCTCCTCTCCTCCACTCACCTCTACTCTCATCCACTCTCCTCTCCTCTCCTCTCCTCTCCTCTCCTCTCCTCTCCTCTCCTCTCATCCAATCTCCTCTCCTCTCCTCTCCCCTGCTCGGCCTGGCCCGGCACGGTACAGCTCAGCTCGGCTCAGCTCAATTCGGATAGGATCGGCTCGGCTGCGGCTCAGCTCGGTCCGGCCCAGCTCAACTCGGATAGAGTCGGCTCAGATACGCTCGGTTCGGCTCGCCTAAGATCGGCTCGGCTCCGATCAGATCGGCTCGGCTCGGCTCGGCTCATTTCGCTTAAGATAGGCTCGACTCGGCTGAGCTCGGCTTGGCTTGGGTCAGCTCGGCTCAGCTCTGCTCATCTCGCCTAAGGTAGGGTCGCCTCGGCTTGGCTCTGTTGGCCTAAGATCGGCTCCGCTCGGCTCGTTTCTGCTCGGCTCGCCTAAGATAGGCTTGGCTCGGCTCGGCTCTGTTCGCCTAAGATCGGCTCCGCTCGGCTCGGCTCTGGTCGGCTCGCCTAGGATAGGCTCGGCTCAGAGGGTATACGCTCCCTGCCCGCGACGCTGTGCCTCCGCAGCAGGCGGATAGGGAGGTCAGACGAGGCTATTTCTGACGGGGTGCCCGGCCCGCCTCTCCATTCGCCCCCGTATACCTGCCGCGGTAAGGTCCCGGCGGGCTCTTTCCGTTCCCGGGGAGCCTCCCGGAATGGCGTGCGGCACGGCCGAGACCAATGCTCTCGCTGCCTAGTCGTCCATGGGCAGGGGGGGAGGAGGCGTTGCCAGAGACGGTGGCCAGGTCTACCCGGCAGGGGTAGTTGGGAAAGGGACGGAGGCCAGGTCTCCCCGGCAGAGGAAGGCGGCGGAGGCGGAGGCCAGGTCTACTCTACAGATGGAGGTGACGGAAGCGGAGGCCAGGTCTACCCGGCAGCTGGAAACGACGGAAGCGGAGGCCAGGTCTACCTCGGAGCAGGGCGCGCATCTTGCAAGAGGCGAGGCGTACGGCGGCTCAGTCTCCGCCGCGCCCTGGTCTTGGCCGGGAACAATCGCCTGGAACCGACGGACGGACGGACCCGGCGGACGGGGAGGGCGTTCGTCGGCCTCGCTGGCCGTCAAGAAACGGGACCGAGAAAGCCCCGCCTTCGGGAGGTCCAACCGCAGTAAACGGGGCACCCGTTCCAGACGCGCACGGCCGAGGGGAGGGCCGTTGCTGCCGCCGCCGTCTCGTCTGTCCTCGATGGCGATCTCCCCGTGGAACGGGACTTGGGCGGCATGCGTGCCCTCTCCTCTCCTCTCCTCTCCTCTCCTCTCCTCTCCTCTCCTCTCCTCTCCTCTCCTCTCCTCTCCTCTCCTCTCCTCTCCTCTCCTCTCCTCTCCTCTCCTCTCCTCTCCTCTCCTCTCCTCTCCTCTCCTCTCCTCTCCTCTCCTCTCCTCTCCTCTCCTCTCCTCTCCTCTCCTCTCCTCTCCTCTCCTCTCCTCTCCTCTCCTCTCCTCTCCTCCACTTACCTCTGCTCTCCTCTCCTCCACTCACCTCTACTCTCATCCACTCTCCTCTCCTCTCCTCTCCTCTCCTCTCCTCTCCTCTCCTCTCCTCTCCTCTCCTCTCCTCTCCTCTCCTCTCCTCTCCTCTCCTCTCCTCTCCTCTCCTCTCATCCAATCTCCTCTCCTCTCCTCTCCCCTGCTCGGCCTGGCCCGGCACGGTACAGCTCAGCTCGGCTCAGCTCAATTCGGATAGGATCGGCTCGGCTGCGGCTCAGCTCGGTCCGGCCCAGCTCAACTCGGATAGAGTCGGCTCAGATACGCTCGGTTCGGCTCGCCTAAGATCGGCTCGGCTCCGATCAGATCGGCTCGGCTCGGCTCATTTCGCTTAAGATAGGCTCGACTCGGCTGAGCTCGGCTTGGCTTGGGTCAGCTCGGCTCAGCTCTGCTCAGCTCGCCTAAGATAGGGTCGCCTCGGCTTGGCTCTGTTGGCCTAAGATCGGCTCCGCTCGGCTCGTTTCTGCTCGGCTCGCCTAAGATAGGCTCGGCTCGGCTCGGCTCTGTTCGCCTAAGATCGGCTCCGCTCGGCTCGGCTCTGGTCGGCTCGCCTAGGATAGGCTCGGCTCAGAGGGTATACGCTCCCTGCCCGCGATGCTGTGCCTCCGCAGCAGGCGGATAGGGAGGTCAGACGAGGCTATTTCTGACGGGGTGCCCGGCCCGCCTCTCCATTCGCCCCCGTATACCTGCCGCGGTAAGGTCCCGGCGGGCTCTTTCCGTTCCCGGGGAGCCTCCCGGAATGGCGTGCGGCACGGCCGAGACCAATGCTCTCGCTGCCTAGTCGTCCATGGGCAGGGGGGGAGGAGGCGTTGCCAGAGACGGTGGCCAGGTCTACCCGGCAGGGGTAGTTGGGAAAGGGACGGAGGCCAGGTCTCCCCGGCAGAGGAAGGCGGCGGAGGCGGAGGCCAGGTCTACTCTACAGATGGAGGTGACGGAAGCGGAGGCCAGGTCTACCCGGCAGCTGGAAACGACGGAAGCGGAGGCCAGGTCTACCTCGGAGCAGGGCGCGCATCTTGCAAGAGGCGTTCGTCGGCCTCGCTGGCCGTCAAGAAACGGGACCGAGAAAGCCCCGCCTTCGGGAGGTCCAACCGCAGTAAACGGGGCACCCGTTCCAGACGCGCACGGCCGAGGGGAGGGCCGTTGCTGCCGCCGCCGTCTCGTCTGTCCTCGATGGCGATCTCCCCGTGGAACGGGACTTGGGCGGCATGCGTGCCCTCTCCTCTCCTCTCCTCTCCTCTCCTCTCCTCTCCTCTCCTCTCCTCTCCTCTCCTCTCCTCCACTCACCTCTCCTCTCCTCCACTCACCTCTACTCTCATCCACTCTCCTCTCCTCTCCTCTCCTCTCCTCTCCTCTCCTCTCCTCTCCTCTCCTCTCCTCTCCTCTCCTCTCCTCTCCTCTCATCCAATCTCCTCTCCTCTCCTCTCCCCTGCTCGGCCTGGCCCGGCACGGTACAGCTCAGCTCGGCTCAGCTCAATTCGGATAGGATCGGCTCGGCTGCGGCTCAGCTCGGTCCGGCCCAGCTCAACTCGGATAGAGTCGGCTCAGATACGCTCGGTTCGGCTCGCCTAAGATCGGCTCGGCTCCGATCAGATCGGCTCGGCTCGGCTCGGCTCATTTCGCTTAAGATAGGCTCGACTCGGCTGAGCTCGGCTTGGCTTGGGTCAGCTCGGCTCAGCTCTGCTCAGCTCGCCTAAGATAGGGTCGCCTCGGCTCGGCTCTGTTCGCCTAAGATCGGCTCCGCTCGGCTCGTTTCTGCTCGGCTCGCCTAGGATAGGCTCGGCTCAGAGGGTATACGCTCCCTGCCCGCGACGCTGTGCCTCCGCAGCAGGCGGATAGGGAGGTCAGACGAGGCTATTTCTGACGGGGTGGCCGGCCCGCCTCTCCATTCGCCCCCGTATACCTGCCGCGGTAAGGTCCCGGCGGGCTCTTTCCGTTCCCGGGGAGCCTCCCGGAATGGCGTGCGGCACGGCCGAGACCAATGCTCTCGCTGCCTAGTCGTCCATGGGCAGGGGGGGAGGAGGCGTTGCCAGAGACGGTGGCCAGGTCTACCCGGCAGGGGTAGTTGGGAAAGGGACGGAGGCCAGGTCTCCCCGGCAGAGGAAGGCGGCGGAGGCGGAGGCCAGGTCTACTCTACAGATGGAGGTGACGGAAGCGGAGGCCAGGTCTACCCGGCAGCTGGAAACGACGGAAGCGGAGGCCAGGTCTACCTCGGAGCAGGGCGCGCATCTTGCAAGAGGCGAGGCGTACGGCGGCTCAGTCTCCGCCGCGCCCTGGTCTTGGCCGGGAACAATCGCCTGGAACCGACGGACGGACGGACCCGGCGGACGGGGAGGGCGTTCGTCGGCCTCGCTGGCCGTCAAGAAACGGGACCGAGAAAGCCCCGCCTTCGGGAGGTCCAACCGCAGTAAACGGGGCACCCGTTCCAGACGCGCACGGCCGAGGGGAGGGCCGTTGCTGCCGCCGCCGTCTCGTCTGTCCTCGATGGCGATCTCCCCGTGGAACGGGACTTGGGCGGCATGCGTGCCCTCTCCTCTCCTCTCCTCTCCTCTCCTCTCCTCTCCTCTCCTCTCCTCTCCTCTCCTCTCCTCTCCTCTCCTCTCCTCTCCTCTCCTCTCCTCTCCTCTCCTCTCCTCTCCTCTCCTCTCCTCTCCTCTCCTCTCCTCTCCTCTCCTCTCCTCTCCTCTCCTCTCCTCTCCTCTCCTCTCCTCTCCTCTCCTCTCCTCTCCTCTCCTCTCCTCTCCTCTCCTCTCCTCTCCTCTCCTCTCCTCTCCTCTCCTCTCCTCTCCTCTCCTCCACTTACCTCTCCTCTCCTCTCCTCCACTCACCTCTACTCTCATCCACTCTCCTCTCCTCTCCTCTCCTCTCCTCTCCTCTCCTCTCCTCTCCTCTCCTCTCCTCTCATCCAATCTCCTCTCCTCTCCTCTCCCCTGCTCGGCCTGGCCCGGCACGGTACAGCTCAGCTCGGCTCAGCTCAATTCGGATAGGATCGGCTCGGCTGCGGCTCAGCTCGGTCCGGCCCAGCTCAACTCGGATAGAGTCGGCTCAGATACGCTCGGTTCGGCTCGCCTAAGATCGGCTCGGCTCCGATCAGATCGGCTCGGCTCGGCTCGGCTCATTTCGCTTAAGATAGGCTCGACTCGGCTGAGCTCGGCTTGGCTTGGGTCAGCTCGGCTCAGCTCTGCTCAGCTCGCCTAAGATAGGGTCGCCTCGGCTTGGCTCTGTTGGCCTAAGATCGGCTCCGCTCGGCTCGTTTCCGCTCGGCTCGCCTAAGATAGGCTTGGCTCGGCTCGGCTCTGTTCGCCTAAGATCGGCTCCGCTCGGCTCGGCTCTGGTCGGCTCGCCTAGGATAGGCTCGGCTCAGAGGGTATACGCTCCCTGCCCGCGACGCTGTGCCTCCGCAGCAGGCGGATAGGGAGGTCAGACGAGGCTATTTCTGACGGGGTGGCCGGCCCGCCTCTCCATTCGCCCCCGTATACCTGCCGCGGTAAGGTCCCGGCGGGCTCTTTCCGTTCCCGGGGAGCCTCCCGGAATGGCGTGCGGCACGGCCGAGACCAATGCTCTCGCTGCCTAGTCGTCCATGGGCAGGGGGGGAGGAGGCGTTGCCAGAGACGGTGGCCAGGTCTACCCGGCAGGGGTAGTTGGGAAAGGGACGGAGGCCAGGTCTCCCCGGCAGAGGAAGGCGGCGGAGGCGGAGGCCAGGTCTACTCTACAGATGGAGGTGACGGAAGCGGAGGCCAGGTCTACCCGGCAGCTGGAAACGACGGAAGCGGAGGCCAGGTCTACCTCGGAGCAGGGCGCGCATCTTGCAAGAGGCGAGGCGTACGGCGGCTCAGTCTCCGCCGCGCCCTGGTCTTGGCCGGGAACAATCGCCTGGAACCGACGGACGGACGGACCCGGCGGACGGGGAGGGCGTTCGTCGGCCTCGCTGGCCGTCAAGAAACGGGACCGAGAAAGCCCCGCCTTCGGGAGGTCCAACCGGAGTAAACGGGGCACCCGTTCCAGACGCGCACGGCCGAGGGGAGGGCCGTTGCTGCCGCCGCCGTCTCGTCTGTCCTCGATGGCGATCTCCCCGTGGAACGGGACTTGGGCGGCATGCGTGCCCTCTCCTCTCCTCTCCTCTCCTCTCCTCTCCTCTCCTCTCCTCTCCTCTCCTCTCCTCTCCTCTCCTCTCCTCTCCTCTCCTCTCCTCTCCCTTCCTCTCCTCTCCTCTCCTCTCCTCTCCTCTCCTCTCCTCTCCTCCCCTCTCCTCTCCTCCACTCACCTCTCCTCTCCTCTCCTCCACTCACCTCTACTCTCATCCACTCTCCTCTCCTCTCCTCTCCTCTCCTCTCCTCTCCTCTCCTCTGCTCTCCTCTCATCCAATCTCCTCTCCTCTCCTCTCCCCTGCTCGGCCTGGCCCGGCACGGTACAGCTCAGCTCGGCTCAGCTCAATTCGGATAGGATCGGCTCGGCTGCGGCTCAGCTCGGTCCGGCCCAGCTCAACTCGGATAGAGTCGGCTCAGATACGCTCGGTTCGGCTCGCCTAAGATCGGCTCGGCTCCGATCAGATCGGCTCGGCTCGGCTCGGCTCATTTCGCTTAAGATAGGCTCGACTCGGCTGAGCTCGGCTTGGCTTGGGTCAGCTCGGCTCAGCTCTGCTCAGCTCGCCTAAGATAGGGTCGCCTCGGCTTGGCTCTGTTGGCCTAAGATCGGCTCCGCTCGGCTCGTTTCTGCTCGGCTCGCCTAAGATAGGCTCGGCTCGGCTCGGCTCTGTTCGCCTAAGATCGGCTCCGCTCGGCTCGGCTCTGGTCGGCTCGCCTAGGATAGGCTCGGCTCAGAGGGTATACGCTCCCTGCCCGCGACGCTGTGCCTCCGCAGCAGGCGGATAGGGAGGTCAGACGAGGCTATTTCTGACGGGGTGCCCGGCCCGCCTCTCCATTCGCCCCCGTATACCTGCCGCGGTAAGGTCCCGGCGGGCTCTTTCCGTTCCCGGGGAGCCTCCCGGAATGGCGTGCGGCACGGCCGAGACCAATGCTCTCGCTGCCTAGTCGTCCATGGGCAGGGGGGGAGGAGGCGTTGCCAGAGACGGTGGCCAGGTCTACCCGGCAGGGGTAGTTGGGAAAGGGACGGAGGCCAGGTCTCCCCGGCAGAGGAAGGCGGCGGAGGCGGAGGCCAGGTCTACTCTACAGATGGAGGTGACGGAAGCGGAGGCCAGGTCTACCCGGCAGCTGGAAACGACGGAAGCGGAGGCCAGGTCTACCTCGGAGCAGGGCGCGCATCTTGCAAGAGGCGAGGCGTACGGCGGCTCAGTCTCCGCCGCGCCCTGGTCTTGGCCGGGAACAATCGCCTGGAACCGACGGACGGACGGACCCGGCGGACGGGGAGGGCGTTCGTCGGCCTCGCTGGCCGTCAAGAAACGGGACCGAGAAAGCCCCGCCTTCGGGAGGTCCAACCGCAGTAAACGGGGCACCCGTTCCAGACGCGCACGGCCGAGGGGAGGGCCGTTGCTGCCGCCGCCGTCTCGTCTGTCCTCGATGGCGATCTCCCCGTGGAACGGGACTTGGGCGGCATGCGTGCCCTCTCCTCTCCTCTCCTCTCCTCTCCTCTCCTCTCCTCTCCTCTCCTCTCCTCTCCTCTCCTCTCCTCTCCTCTCCTCTCCTCTCCTCCCCTCTCCTCTCCTCCACTCACCTCTCCTCTCCTCTCCTCCACTCACCTCTCCTCTACTCTCATCCACTCTCCTCTCCTCTCCTCTTTTCTCCTCTCCTCTCCTCTCCTCTCCTCTCCTCTCCTCTCCTCTCCTCTCCGCTCCTCTCATCCAATCTCCTCTCCTCTCCTCTCCTCTCCTCTCCTCTCCTCTCCTCTCATCCAATCTCCTCTCCTCTCCTCTCCCCTGCTCGGCCTGGCCCGGCACGGTACAGCTCAGCTCGGCTCAGCTCAATTCGGATAGGATCGGCTCGGCTGCGGCTCAGCTCGGTCCGGCCCAGCTCAACTCGGATAGAGTCGGCTCAGATACGCTCGGTTCGGCTCGCCTAAGATCGGCTCGGCTCCGATCAGATCGGCTCGGCTCGGCTCGGCTCGGCTCGGCTCGGCTCATTTCGCTTAAGATAGGCTCGACTCGGCTGAGCTCGGCTTGGCTTGGGTCAGCTCGGCTCAGCTCTGCTCAGCTCGCCTAAGATAGGGTCGCCTCGGCTTGGCTCTGTTGGCCTAAGATCGGCTCCGCTCGGCTCGTTTCCGCTCGGCTCGCCTAAGATAGGCTCGGCTCGGCTCGGCTCTGTTCGCCTAAGATCGGCTCCGCTCGGCTCGGCTCTGGTCGGCTCGCCTAGGATAGGCTCGGCTCAGAGGGTATACGCTCCCTGCCCGCGACGCTGTGCCTCCGCAGCAGGCGGATAGGGAGGTCAGACGAGGCTATTTCTGACGGGGTGCCCGGCCCGCCTCTCCATTCGCCCCCGTATACCTGCCGCGGTAAGGTCCCGGCGGGCTCTTTCCGTTCCCGGGGAGCCTCCCGGAATGGCGTGCGGCACGGCCGAGACCAATGCTCTCGCTGCCTAGTCGTCCATGGGCAGGGGGGGAGGAGGCGTTGCCAGAGACGGTGGCCAGGTCTACCCGGCAGGGGTAGTTGGGAAAGGGACGGAGGCCAGGTCTCCCCGGCAGAGGAAGGCGGCGGAGGCGGAGGCCAGGTCTACTCTACAGATGGAGGTGACGGAAGCGGAGGCCAGGTCTACCCGGCAGCTGGAAACGACGGAAGCGGAGGCCAGGTCTACCTCGGAGCAGGGCGCGCATCTTGCAAGAGGCGAGGCGTACGGCGGCTCAGTCTCCGCCGCGCCCTGGTCTTGGCCGGGAACAATCGCCTGGAACCGACGGACGGACGGACCCGGCGGACGGGGAGGGCGTTCGTCGGCCTCGCTGGCCGTCAAGAAACGGGACCGAGAAAGCCCCGCCTTCGGGAGGTCCAACCGGAGTAAACGGGGCACCCGTTCCAGACGCGCACGGCCGAGGGGAGGGCCGTTGCTGCCGCCGCCGTCTCGTCTGTCCTCGATGGCGATCTCCCCGTGGAACGGGACTTGGGCGGCATGCGTGCCCTCTCCTCTCCTCTCCTCTCCTCTCCTCTCCTCTCCTCTCCTCTCCTCTCCTCTCCTCTCCTCTCCTCTCCTCTCCTCTCCTCTCCTCTCCTCTCCTCTCCTCTCCTCTCCTCTCCTCCACTCACCTCTCCTCTCCTCTCCTCTCCTCTCCTCTCCTCCACTCACCTCTACTCTCATCCACTCTCCTCTCCTCTCCTCTCCTCTCCTCTCCTCTCCTCTCCTCTCCTCTCCTCTCCTCTCCTCTCCTCCACTCACCTCTACTCTCATCCACTCTCCTCTCCTCTCCTCTCCTCTCCTCTCCTCTCCTCTCCTCTCCTCTCCTCTCATCCAATCTCCTCTCCTCTCCTCTCCCCTGCTCGGCCTGGCCCGGCACGGTACAGCTCAGCTCGGCTCAGCTCAATTCGGATAGGATCGGCTCGGCTGCGGCTCAGCTCGGTCCGGCCCAGCTCAACTCGGATAGAGTCGGCTCAGATACGCTCGGTTCGGCTCGCCTAAGATCGGCTCGGCTCCGATCAGATCGGCTCGGCTCGGCTCATTTCGCTTAAGATAGGCTCGACTCGGCTGAGCTCGGCTTGGCTTGGGTCAGCTCGGCTCAGCTCTGCTCAGCTCGCCTAAGATAGGGTCGCCTCGGCTTGGCTCTGTTGGCCTAAGATTGGCTCCGCTCGGCTCGTTTCCGCTCGGCTCGCCTAAGATAGGCTCGGCTCGGCTCGGCTCTGTTCGCCTAAGATCGGCTCCGCTCGGCTCGGCTCTGGTCGGCTCGCCTAGGATAGGCTCGGCTCAGAGGGTATACGCTCCCTGCCCGCGACGCTGTGCCTCCGCAGCAGGCGGATAGGGAGGTCAGACGAGGCTATTTCTGACGGGGTGGCCGGCCCGCCTCTCCATTCGCCCCCGTATACCTGCCGCGGTAAGGTCCCGGCGGGCTCTTTCCGTTCCCGGGGAGCCTCCCGGAATGGCGTGCGGCACGGCCGAGACCAATGCTCTCGCTGCCTAGTCGTCCATGGGCAGGGGGGGAGGAGGCGTTGCCAGAGACGGTGGCCAGGTCTACCCGGCAGGGGTAGTTGGGAAAGGGACGGAGGCCAGGTCTCCCCGGCA